>NW_022060153.1:222596-254560 GCF_007364275.1 Archocentrus centrarchus | reverse complement strand
TTATAATATATGTATATAGATATATAATGTATATATATATATATATAGATATATATATATATATATATATATATATATATATATATATATATATATATATATATATATATATATATATATATATATATATATATATATATATATTAATATATAAAATTATTAAAACTCGTTTATTACTGGTTGATTGCTTATACACATGTCGTTTTCCGCCACATGGTGATCCTCATGCTGTTTACGAGCTGTGGCTGTAGTTTTGTTTCTTTGCCAGCACCACATTAGAAAGGTGTCAGCTTGCCACAACCAAACAGGAAGGAGGCAAATTTTCACCTGGCACGTTGGTGAAACCCACAGAATCACAGGAGAACACCAAATGAGACAAATTTATTGATCTGGCACAAAAACCTGATCTCTGCTGCAGCACGGTCAAACATCAAAAACAGATAAATTACAATGACGTTATTGTTAAGAGTAACTCGACATGAACTAAGTGCACGGCGGTCAGATGGACTGGACCTCAGTGGGTGGACTGGTGGGCAGTTTCAGTGACGAGTAGATGACCTCTGGCTCTGAACACACAAACAGATGCTCGGATCAAACAACATGAAACACAGCTGCAGGAAAATTCATTAAAACTCTGTAACTGTTATGAGTGTAGAGGGGAGGTACTCCCACCTGACACCACAATAATATAGAGTTGACCCCAATGACCCCTGAGGTGTCCTTCCATAAATAAAATGTTAATCATCAGTTTTGAAATTGTTTTTGAAATCAGCTGCATGAGTGCAAACGCTGAAGAACGAGGACCCACTCTGACAGGTTTTATGTACTGCATCTTAATCTGGACTGACACCAAGCAGCTCTCAGCTTTTTCAACCAAATCTTAAATTCATGTTACCCTCACAAAAAGGTACAAATAAATCCCTGAAAACAAAACAGTCCTACCTCTGGATATTCTCACAGGCTGCTGAGGGTCTTGTGTTATTCTGATGCTGCTGTACGTGTTGTCATCTGTGATGGTTTCTTCTCCAGCTTTGTGATCAGCTGAAATCAACCAAAATGAATTATGACATGATCCAAACTCTAACTGGACCTTTAACCTGAGACAGCAGTTTGACGTGTACACTCCCCTCAGAAAGTGTTGGACCTGTGAGGCCAGTCGCTGTAGACTGGAAACATTTGGGTTTGACATTAAAAGATGAGACAAATCATCAGCAGCTCAGCTTTTATTTCCAGCTATTATATTGTGGACCTGATACACAGATAGCACTTTGTAACAAAGGATCTGCTCACGATCCCAAACACACAAGTTCATCTGTGAAACACAGTGGAGGTGACGTCATGGCCTCTTCTGGGCTCATTAATCTTCATTGATGATGTCACACAACATGGCAGCAGTACGACGAACTCGGGAGTCTACAGAAATATTTCGTCTGTGCAACCAAACTGCCCAAACACACACTGCCAAAGCTACAGAGGAGTTCATCAGGGCAGGAAGGGGAAGGATTTAAACCCTAAAGAGCATTTTAGCTGCTGAAGGGAGTCCGTCTACAGCAAAGAAGAAACGACTGGCCTCACTGTTCTATTCAGACTTTTGGAGGGGAGTGTAATGTCTGAAATGTGTAACTTCAAATTGTTCATAAATGGTAAAAGAATGTTTCAGATGATAGCAGTACTCTTTCATAATAGTCTTCAATTTAGAAAACATTTAGAGTAGTTTTTAGTATTTAAACATTTATCTATTTAAAATGTGTAAACATGTAATCACAGAGGGTGAAAGGGACACCAGTATGAGCTATAATACAGCCTGCATCACTATTAACATGTTACAATGTAACATTCACCTTGTGTTTCTTTTACATTTAGGGAATAAATGTAAACATACCCACAAGTTCTAAAACAATAAAATGATAAAAGTAGATTTTCATGAAGAATCCTCTGACTCAGTTATAACTTCCTAGAAGCTTCCATCAAGGGTTCAACTTTCAGTGCCCAAAGACACCTACAGGTTCCAACATAAGGAGTAACTGCAGTATAAGAAGAGGAGGTCTGTCTAATTTGTGCCTGCATATGCAGGATCATGTGGAAGCAGTGCTCTTTTTTAAGTATTGAGATTTTAAACTTGGAACTCAAATAGTAAATCCTGGAAATCACAGCAGAATTTGAGGACTTTATCATGATGACATGCACACACAATGTAGGTACAAAAACCTGAATAAATACAAATAAAGCAATGATTTTGTAAAATTAAACCATAATAAGTTTGAGTCTCACCTTCAGGTTTCCTACAGACACAATCCTTCATCAGTAGAACCAGTAACACCAGTAGAACCACAAAACAGATGGATCCAAAGGCCGACACATAAAGAGAATATAAATCAGGAGGAGACGTGGATGCAGGTGGAGCTGTGGTGCTGGGTTTTTCTAAATCAGCCAAAGATAATAAGTTATATTAATTATTGAAGTGGTGGAGTACACAAATGGACAGGTGAGTGTGTCACCTGTGACAGTGATCCAGCTGGATGGAGACTCTCCATGACCGCTGATGTCACACTTGTAGAGGCCTTCATCAGACCTGGAAACACGCTGGATGGTCATGTGACCTGTAGGCTGCTTCCTGATGAGGGAGCCATCTTTATAGAAAGCAGCTGGGAGGTTGGAGGGAGTGGTCTTTGTTTGACAGAGCAGAGTGATGTCATCTCCCTCCATCACAGGGAGGACAGGACTCTGCAGGATCACTGATCCACCTCAACACAGAGACAAACTACAGCATTTCATCCATTTACACACAGCTTCATCAACACTAACTCCACACACTCAGCTTACCAGAGACTGTGAGATTAACCATGTTACTGATGGCACCCTCTCTGGACTCACACCAGTAACCTCCACTGTCCAGTGGGTCAGTGTAGCTGATGTTACAGGAAGAACCAGTTAGTTTTCCAAACTCAGGTCCACACTCAGCTCTAGTTTCCATGCTTCTGTTCCTCCTCAGAGTCCATCCAGCAGAGCTGTCGTCGTCCTCACAGCTCAGAGACACAAAGTCTCCTTCAAAGAACTGAGAGCTGCTGGGACTCACAGTCAGACGAGCTATGACAAAAACATAAGACATCCAAAATTCAAGCTCAGCCACAGTACCAGCAGATCAGCTGATCTCAATGCAGCCCATATCAGCTGATGGCTAAGATTCTTCAGCAGTTCTAACCGGCAGGGTCACAGAGGTTGAACTATTTAGGCTGCTTTAACTTGACTTCAGTTGCGTCTTCTGCAAGCCAATTTGCAACCCACCTCTATCCCAGCTCTGTTTTTAAGTGTGTGTGTTTTCATTGATTCACAGTCTTACCATACATGAGTCATGTGACTGTCTTTGTGCTGTCTTTTAGGCTTTTCTCCTTCTGTATAGTAGGATGGGTGCACTTCATTTTTATTGGTTGACTCCAGTAGATTAGCTTTGCATGATTCACGACTCATTTTATCTTATGCTGCGCCTTTGTGGGAAATATCTGTTTTAGCCCCTCACCCTTCAAATCAACTTCGTTCTGATTGGCTGCTCATTGCAAACAGAAGGCTGATACAGCAGATGATCCTCTGTGCCTGAGATGACCATGTCAGGGATATCTGCTCTCATACAGATCCAAGAGTGGAGACAGCTATGTCAAACTGAGTGTTTACTGCAGTATGAAGACACAGAGACTGCATTCATATACAGTGGCCTCTTAATTAGAAGTTTGGTCATGTTTAATATGAGAAAGATAGGTAGGCCCGCTGAAGTAAGGAAGTAAATGGAGGGTTGACAAATGTGCACTGATGACAAGAGACAACCCAGAAATCAAGCAAGTGGAATTAACGAGCCCCAACCCAATCAGTGATTTGTAGAAAATGTAGCTGAAAGCCCCTGGGTGGTTGCTGGAGTGATGTGAAGCAGAGTGACGCCCCGTTTACACGTGAAAACGATGCTTCTTGGAAACCGGCTCCTGAGTGGATCATTTGACAACAGCAAAATGACACCGTCTCCACTGAAAACGCTCTCATGTAAACGGGGCCTGAGCTGCAGCAGCACTGGAGGTGCGAATGCTGCTGCAGGCAAAGCTAAGCGTGAGCAGACCACTGACAGCTGTGGTTACTGTGTGTTTGAAGTGTGTGGAAAATTTACCAACCTTGGTGGGGTCTGCAGCACAGCAGTGAGGTCAACACTGGGAAATGACACAGTTTGGTTTCAGGTTCAAAAAAAGGAAACATGACTGCTGTTCTTCAGAGTACTGACAACATGGAGTTACAATAACTGTTAGATCACAGCCTCAAAATACTTTAAAAGGTGGAAACTAAACAAGTTTAATTTAGCCTGGCTCACATTACACTGCTGACTTCATTGCTGCTGTATGCTCTACATCCTGAGGGGAAATTAATTCATTTATTTCCCTTCAAAACCTGCAGTTCCTCTAACAGCTTAAAAATCCCCATAAAATGTCCAACCTTACAGCAGAAATAAACATGTTTACAGCATAGTAGAAATAGTAAGATAAGATAAGATAAGATAGTGTTTATTTGTCACATGCACAGTTATACACAGTACAATGCACAGTGAAATGTATTTTGTACCTGCAACCATATATACACACACATATAAATAAGAAGATAAAAAAAAAAAAAAAGTAATTCACACTATACACTATACTCTATATACTATACACTATACACACTTTTATAAATTATAATATTTACATTGTGCAATAATGGTCCAGTTAGGGCTCAGAGTTGAGCAGACGGATGGCTTGTGGGTAAAAACTCTTCTTCAACCTTTCAGTCTTAGTCCTCAGGCAGCAGTAACGCCGGCCTGATGGGAGCAGGGAGAAGAGAGAGTGTCCGGGGTGGCTGGGCTGTTTTAGGATCTTCATGGCCCTCAGCCTGCACTGCTTGGTGTAAATGTCCTGCAGGTTGGGGAGGGTGGTTCTGATGGTCCGTTCAGCTGAACGAACCACCCTTTTTAGGGCCATGAAGTCCTGCTTGGTGCAGTTTCCCATCCAGGTGGTGATGCTCCCACGCATGATGCTCTCGATGGTGCAGGTGTAAAAGTTCCTGAGCACCTTGAGTGGGAGCTTGAAGTCTCTCAGCCGCCTGAGGAGGTAGAGACGCTGTCTGGCCTTCTTCACAGTGATGTTTATGTGATGAGTCCAGGACAGGTCCTGTGAGATGGTCACTCCCAGGTATTTGAAGGTGTCCACTCTTTCCACCTCAGCACCACTGATGACAAGTGGATGGTAGTCCCTCTGCTGCTTCCTGCTGAAGTCCACGATCAGTTCCTTTGTTTTGCTGACGTTGAGCAGGAGGTGGTTCTCCTGGCACCAGTTCTCCAGGCGGGAGACCTCTCTCCTGTAGGCTGTCTCCTCATTGTGAGAGATTAGTCCCACAACAGCAGTGTCGTCAGCAAACTTGATGATGACGTTGGACTCTGACGTGGCCTCGCAGTCATGGGTGTACAGTGAGTACAGCAGAGGGCTGAGCACACAGCCTTGGGGGGATCCAGTGTTGAGGGTGAGGGAGGATGAGGTGAGGTGACCCACTCGTACCACCTGTGGTCTGCTGGTCAGGAAGCTGTGAACCCACCTGCACAGGGATGGGCCCAGGCCCAGGTCCAGCAGCTTAGAGACCAGCCTGGAGGGAACTATGGTGTTGAATGCTGAGCTGTAATCTACAAACAGCACTCTCACATAGTTCCCCTTACCAGTGTCTATGTGTGAAAGTTGTGGTTCCTATAGATAATTTCCTCCTTCATAATCACTGTAGCTGCTAGCTGTCTGCTAGGCTTCACCTCAGCTAACTGGAGTTCCTGAACTGGACCTCTGGACCGTGTTTGTGCTGCTGGAGCATTTTTAATACAATTATCTGACTGATAACATGGCCGCTGTGTAATAACAGACTGCCCACAAACCCTGTGCTCCAGTTTTGGAGAGTGAAATTCCAGGATTAATTTCGATGCTGCTGAGCATGAATTTAAATGGATCCATGTAGCACGTAGCACTTAGGCTACGTTCACACTGCAGCCTGAAGTGACCCAAATCCGATCTTTTCATGCCAGTCTGAACAACACAGATCCAATTTTTTCAAATGCAACCCAGGCCACTTGGATATGTGGTCCTAAATCCGATACGTATCCGATCTTTTCAAATGCAACCTGTGTGTGTACGGCCAGGTTGCATTTATCTGAATGTCATTGACCTCAACAAACGTCACTATTCTGTGTCCCGTTACGCGGACGCGTGTCCAAATTCAGGGGCCACATCCTTCAAAGGCTAATTACGTCACAGAGAGGTGACGAAGGCTGTCCAAATTCGAAGACTCCTCCAAATGCGGTCGACAAATGTGTCCTTCTTTTCTCAAATTTGAAGGATGGGTCCGATGTATCCTTTGTGGCCTACCATATGTAGCGAGCACGCTGGCTATATGTGACGTTATCACGTCCTCCAGGGGCGTGGTGGCCCTCCGGAGGTTCGGGAGGTTTCCCGAATGGCCGGTCATTTCCAGGCCGAACTGGCCGGTGATCAGAATTGTTTTTTTTTTGTTTTTTTGTTACCCAATTAAGCACAGGAGCGCTCGCGCAGCCACAGGTGCAGACAGTGATGGTCGGTCGTGAACGTTTCGGCTCTAAGAGCTGGCTCTTTTTTCCTCAGGAGGGGCAACAAACACAACAGCCCAGCAGTGTTAATCCAGTCTTTTATGTCTGACGTCATTTCCGGGTCCAAATGCTCCTAAATAAACAGCAATGGCATATAAACTGCAGCTATTTCCGCTTCTCTTTCTCATCTTTAAAATGACAGCTGAGGAGCAGCAGTTGCCCCACACGGGGCCGGTTGGTTCTGACTCAGGACCACTGTGTGCGTGTGTGTGTATGTGTGAGTATGTATGTGGGGGTGTGTGTCTGTGTGTGTGTGCGTGTGTGTACGTGCGTGTGTATGTGTGCGTACGTGCGTGTGTGTGTGTGTGTGCGATATTTGTTGTCCTTTGTATGCATGTGGGGTGTGTGTTGTGTCCTGTTTGCAGTGGAGGCAGTGGGTGCCGGCCTGGAGTACGGTGGCGTCCTGGGGGTGCGGTCACTTCAGGCCCTGGACCTGCCTTCCCTGGGCTGCGGGGGGGTGTAGGGAACTGGGGTGCCTAGTGAGCCAGTAGCTAGCTGGCTCTCTTCCTCCGGGGGGTAGTCCTCTGCCTCCCGGTCATATTTATCCTGGCCCCTCCCCTCCTCCCACTCAGTTTAACATCACATTATGCACACATAGGTTTTCGGGGGTGGGGGCTCGTGCTGCAGTGAGTAGGGCCATCACCTCGGCTCTGCTCGCTGTGCTGCGTGATGTCCCACTCCTCCTTTTTTAATTGCATTATACAGCTCACAACACATCATAGTACATATAGGGCCTTGGGGGGCAGGTGTGTCACACAGTGGTTAGTGGGTGGCACTGCTGAGGTGGCCCCACTTGTCTGTTCACTGCTGCCTGCACCTCAAGTTTATTTACATTTTAGACATTGAGGGCCTTGGGGGGACGGTGTGGATGGGCGCTGTTATTCAGTGCTCATATTACATCTGTCCCTCCAATTTTAAAAGCACTGTAGTTTTCACACAGCCATACACATTCTTCTCAGTACATACATTCACATCACCCCCCCAACACGCTGAGTGGGAGGAGGGGGCGGGCGGGCCTTCTCACACCCCGGTTCCATGCACCCCGCCTGGGATGGGGACTGGCTCATTGTTCGGGGCTGGGTTGGCTGCTTCCCTGGGTTGCCGCTGGCTTGGTGCTGGTACCCGCTCTCCCACATTAGGTGTCCATGTATGTTACATGTGCGTATGCATGAGTGTGTGACTGGTGCATGCGAATGTGCGTGCGTGTGTATGTGCGTGTGTGTACATGAGGGAATGACTGGTACGTGTGTGTGTGTGTGTACGTGCGTGCTTGTGAGAGTGTGTGTGTGTGGACAGCTGGGCCTGGGTTGGTGGCTTGCCAAGCCTTGGCACCGGTGGGACACGGAGGGTGGGAGTTACCCCTCCCTACCGCTCCACGCTGCTCCCCACTGGTCGTCACTGCCGCCCCGGGGGTGTGGGTGCCCGTGGGTCCCGGGATGTGTGGCCGGATGTCTCGGCATGGTTTTTGGCCTGCTCCCTTGGCGGCCGTGACCTGGGGGTGGCTTGGGCCTCTTTGGCGCGTGGGGGGGCTCTGCCGGGTGTCGGGCTGCTCTCGGGCGCTTGGGGCCTCGGGGGCCGCATGCCTGGCTCGTGCTGGGGGTGCCGGCCTGCCGGGGGTGGTGGGCTGCCCGTCGTCTCTGGCTCTCTGGACTCTAGCCCCTGGATTGTGGGGGTTCCGTCTGTAGCCTCCCTCCTTCCTCTTCTGGGGAGTGTACGCGGTTGCCATCGGGATGTGTGGCCCCAAGTCTTCTGAGCTCCTGTGCTGTGGATGGCCTGGGTCCCCTGGGTCCTTCCCTATCTGCCTCTGGATCGCGGGGGGCATGGTTGCAGTTTCTCGCCCTCATTTTCGAATACATTGCATGACAAAGGCGCATACACACACATTACTACAAACAATAAACTTGTGTGTGTGTGTTTGTGTGTGTGTGTATATGTAGGTGCATATGGGTGTGTGTATGGATGTGTGTGTGTGTGTGTGTGTGTGTGTGTGTGTGTGTGTGTGTGTGTGTGTGAGTATATCAACCCCTTTTATTTTTTTTTATTTTTTTTCTATCTCCTTTCTTCCTTTTCTCCCCCCCCCCCCCTTTTCTCCCCCCCACCTCTTGTTCTTGCCCCTTCCTTGTTGCCTGTCAGACTTGGCATGAATAACTAAATAAAAAGATAAATAAATAAAAATAAAATTGCAAACATTAACAAGAAGAGCCTATAGGAAACATATAGAGCTGTTCTTGTCAAAGCAAATATGTTTGGTACATCAGTGCATTCGGATCATCATTCCGATTGTGAAAGATGCCAGACATGACAGGCTAAAAAAAAAAAAAAAAATGACAGCTGAGTGTGTTTTTTTAAATAACTATTAGTTTTCGTCAACGGCCCTTTTTTTCATGACGAAAATGAGACAACTAAATAAAAACTACCTAAAAGGATAAAAACGATGACGAAATTAACTGACACTTTTGTCAGCGAATGAAAACAATGCTTGTCAGGAGGACATCCAATCAGAATTTATTTAATTTAGTGAAAGGCGGGGACAAGTTAGGAAAACATCCAATCAAAATTTGCTCTAAACCCGGTGTTGTGCCAAAAAGTGATCGTCTGCCATAAAGTGATTTCCGATGTTTCTATGTGCTTTTATGTATAATGTCTTTGCTTATATTGGTGAATAGGCTGTAGTCAATAGGATTTATGAAGGGCTTGTATATAAAATAAAGAAATGACCTGTTTTTCAAGTATGTTTCTGACTCATTATTATACATTATAATGAATCCAGTCCTCTTCAGTCACTTAATATTTCTTTATAGAGTGTAATGTTATATTTGTTGTGATTTCTGCAGCCCTCTTGGCCAGATTTCCCTTTAAAAGACATTTTTAAGATCAATTACAGTTTATACCCTGATAAATAAAGAATATATTAAAAACACTGCCAAAAAGTGATTGCAGCTTCTACCTTGTGACAGAAATGTTGTTTCTCGCTCAAAATGACTTAATATAATTCACGAGAGATATATTTGACATATTTTCCACAGATTATAGATCAGCAAGTCATTTACAACAGTTTAAATACAGGCAATCATTTTCTGGTAAATAGCGGAAATCACTTTTTGGCACAACACTGGGAAGACCAAACTAGCCTGTGAGTTTTCTTCACTTCCAATAGAATTATATAAACAGTGTCAGCAGGGAGAAAGAGGAGAGCCGATGTATGGACACATTTGTCCTTTGACGCTGTGACAAACAAAACGATGTGTAAACCATGTGGAGCGACTATCTCGGGTAAAAACACGACAAATCTTAAACATCTGCAAACGAGGCACCCAGATCTCCATCAGCATTTTAATGTCATGCAGGGTAAAGTGTTTTTCCCAGTTTAGCGTTTGTGTTTAGAGAAAATCTCCACACGGCGGTGGATTATCCTTTCCTAATCTTAGTCCTGAACACTGCCCTGTACCTGTCAGAGCGTGTCCTGCTGTAAAACGCTCGGATTATCTCAGTAAGGTGGTGTTAATGATCAGGTGTGTGGGAAGCAGGTGAAACGCTAATGTTAATATTATTAATAATATTCCATAACTTTCAATAAATGTTTAATTTTGTGTAAGTGTGTATAATGACTAATTCAAGGGAACTGAAGAAAAAGCATTTACATTTTACACCCTTTATATTTTAGTCGACTAAATTCTTACGATAATTCATCGACTAAAACTAGACTAAAACTAAAACTATTCAAATGACTAAATTATGACTAAAACTAAATCAAAATTTGCTGTCAAAATTAACACCGCAGCCCAGCCAGCACACCATTAGGAGAGGTGAAGGGCGAGACACCCGGGGGGCGGGGGTGTTGCTGCTCTGTTGTATGATTGGATAAAAGGCCTCTCCAAACCAAGCTCCCGGGCTGAATTTCAACCCCAGCCCGCCCCTGGCGTCTTCTACTGCGCATGCAGGACACTTTCAGGTTCATCTGCTGTTCACACACAGATCACATCCAAGTCACATATATATGGAAATGTGAACGCCCCCCCCGCCCCGTCTGGCAGTTGAGCTTTTAAAATCTGACACATTATAATGAATAATGACCAAACACAAAACCATAATAATGCCCACTTTTCAGACTGTCTAATGTTCCTCCTGCCTGTGTAACGTGTTCCTGTGACCTCTCATATGTGGGAAAGCTGTACTTACAGAGCAGCTGCAGACGAGATGTTCTCAGCATTGTTCCACATCTTTGTTTGAGCACTTGTCACAGTTACACACCTCTAAGCTCCATTTCCTACTTCTGTGTAACTGTCTGCGGTTTTCTGTCAGCTGTAAAGGGGGAAAAAAAAAAAAAATGCTGACGTAGTTCAGTTTCTCAGCACTGAGACCACCAAACCCATCTCACCGTGCGCTCGGTGGTCTCAGAGTAAAACCAAAGAACAAACTGCTTTGGTCTGGTTTAAATCAAAATGTGCCTTCATGACAAACTGTTTACTTCTCATCAGAGCATCTTCCTACAGCTGAACACAAATATGAAGACTCCACAGAATAATATAATCATATTGATTAATTTGACACTTTCAGCATTTCCTGTACATTTCCTCTAAACATCTTTGTGTGCTGGTAAGCCTGAGGTTAGAGGACATCACACCAGAGACACTGTACCAATGTGTTAGTGTGAGCCCGGCCCACTAAAGCTCACCGCCTTCCCGTATCTGCACTTCCTGCATCTTTATAAATGTGTTTAACGTAATCACGTTATAAATGTGTGCTTGTTTCAGATCAGTTTCAAATGATTTAGAAGATACCAGCTGCAGCTGCTCGGTGGTAATCACTGAGAGGATGGAGAAGGTGCAAGCTGAACTGTATGTGTGAACACTAAGAATAGATGCATGTCTTCCTGGATCACTTTAAATACTTTAATCTGCAGATCAAAGCGATGAAAAGAAATTCATGTGACACTCTGACTCTCTGAAATCACACTTCTCACACCAGAACTGTAAAAATGTACCAGGAGTGAAACACAAAGTCCACCTTCAGAGCTTTTTTATCTGCACCATTTCAATACAGACAAACCCCATGTTTTATAGACACTTTATTAGGTACGCCTTGCTAGTGCTGGGTTTGACTCTGGTCCTGGGAGCACTGCTCAGACATTTTTTGGTCCATATTGATCTGATAGCATCTCAGTTGTTGCAGATTTGTTCCCATCCATGATGTGGAGCTCTCGTTCCACCACATCCCAAAGGTGCTTTATTTGACTGACCTCTGGAGGCTGTGGAGGCCGTGTGAGTACAATGAGCTCATGGTTATGTTCAGGAGACCAGTCTGAGCTGCAACTTGGTGTTTTCTCCTGCTGGGAAATGCCATCAGAGGGTGGGCACACGGCGGTCTCAGAGGGATGAAGATGGTAAGCAGCACTGCTCAGGTAGGCTGTGGGGTTTAAACAGCGCTCAGCTGTGTCAGGAAAATATGTCCCGCACATTTACACCAGCAGCAGCATGAACTGTTGATGAGGCAGGATGGATCCATGCTTTCACGTGTGTCAAATTCTGACCCTACCGAATGTCACAGACTTCTCAGACCAGGAAATGTTTTTCTAATCTTCTGCTGCACCTCTGTAAACTGTAGCATCAGTTTCCTGTTCTTAGCTGACAGGATGTGATAATAGGCAGTGTGGGAGGCAGAATGTGGATGCAGATGCTAACTTAAACTCAAAAACGTAGCTAATTGCTGCTTTACTGCCAAAATGAACCAAAACTAAAAACCAGAGCTGGACAGGTACAAACTGGAAGCACAACCATGAGGAAGGAAGCCACAAGTGACGTTACATCTGATACCAAAGCCCCGAGGCCTGTGGTGAGCAAAGGGGGGTTTCCAAAGGAAGCCTGAGCCGAGGCCTACATTTATTTTTTTCCAGAGTATCAAATGAAAACATGAAAGAGGCCCCATTTACTGAAGTCACATGACTGCCTTGATCTGGGATTCAAGTTTAAAAAGCCACAGGAAGTGTTGTGTGTGATCTGAAGATCGTTACGTGCAGCAGATCGAGACATCGCTTTATGAGAGTACAGAGCCACCGAGGAGGACGACATCAGTTTGGGAGCATTTTGACATAATTTCATCCAGGTTATACTCTCCCATCAAGACAGGTATGTGCTGCATATGGATGATGCTGGTTGTAATGCTATTAAAAATAATCCAGCAGTAATAGCATATAGACTATGATGCTCTTCTGTTTCCTTTTCCAGCCTTTAAAAGCTGTGATAGGATACGTCTACCAAAGCAAAGCAGAAAGCAAAGAAAAAGGTCCAGAAAGCTGCAGCTGTTAGTGTGACAGCAGACATGTGGGCATCAGTGAACATGGAGGCATATCTGTGTCCAACGTGTCACTGCATTACAGAGGAAGACACTCTAAATACAGTCATGCTAGGGGTGGAGCATTTTCCATCTGGTCACATGACCGACAACCTCGCCCAGGCAAAGGGTAAGATCGTGGAAGAGTGGGGGCCGATCAAGGGTAGGGTGGGCTGATTGGTCACAGATGCAGCAAACATGAAAGCCTGTGATAGGATACTGCAGGTCAGACACAGCATCTGTGTCACCCATGCACTCAGTTTAATAATGCACAAGTCCTTGTAGACAATCAAGGAAGATTGTAAGATCGTCTGGACCAGCGTCACAGCAAAAGAACGTTTATGCCAAATGCAGGAGTCAGTGGGCAGACCGAAACATGAATTACTAATAGAAGCAGAAACCAGATGGAAATAGCACCGTTTATCTTACAGCGTCTCTGCTGTGGGTGACCTCCCACTCAGTTCACACGAAAAATGAAACAAACAAGGAAATATCAGCGGTACGAGTATTAGACACTTCCACCAAGCCACAGTGGAGCTTTCTGAAGAGAAACGTGTCAGGATCCAAAGTCGTACCTCTCATCAAGATGCTCCACCATGCAGTTCAGAGAGAGACCTCACATTTACAAACTGACCCTGTCAGACTCTTAGCTGACAGCCTACTCCATCACCTCAGAGAGCATACGGAGAGTTTAGAGCCTGAGTGTGACACTGGCAACACCGCTGGACCCCACATTTACACACTTCAGAGCTAATGAGGCAGCAAAACAACTGAGGATGGAACGTGATTACGAAATGCAAGAGATGCCTCTACAGATGCTTCTGCCACCTGTGATGCTGCTGCACCAGGAGCTTCAACAGCACTGACATGCAGCTCGGGTAAGTGTTCATATGTGATCTGTATTGCTACTTTGTCATGTCACCAATATTTCTTTGATGTGCCAAGCTCAGCATATCTCAAATGGATCTTTAAACACAATAATTGCATAACTATGTTCAAAGATCCACCAACCCCCCTGTAACATAACTGCAGGAATGCTGTACATCAAATGACCAGCAGGTGTCAGCACTCCTAACTGAGCTGTCAAACAGGGTTTCGTGTGATCAGGTCGTTGATGAAGCAGATGTCCAGAAAGATTCAACACATTTACAGGGCTGAGCCACAACTTCTACTTTAGTCTCTCACTCAACAGGGAAAAAGCTGCTTTTTACTGCTCATAGAAGTCTGAGATGCAAAGTTAAACTCAGCTTTATTGCTGCTTTACTGCAAAAATGAACAAAAACAACCACCAAAGCTGGAGCAGCACAAACTAGAAACACAGAATAGTGGCTCACGTGCTCACACACAACCACGAGGGAAGACATAGAAAGGAACTTAAGGTTTAAATAGACACACAAAGTAATTAGGAAGAAAGGACACAGCTGGGGAAACAGGACACAGGTGAATAGAATCAAACTAATGAGACAAGAGAAGCAAAAGTAAAGATAAACACCGTGGTGTTACACCTCCCCCAAGGACATTCATGCTGACACGGTTGCTGCATTAGGGGATGATGCTCCAGCTTTATCAACTGTGCAAAAGCGAGCAGCTGAATTCGAGAGGGGTAGGGAGAGCTTTGAAGATGACCCGAGGTCTGGACGTCCTGCCACAGTCACCACTCAAGAAAACACCGACTGTGTTCACTACATGGTGATGGATGGAAGACATTTAACTGTTAATCAGATAGAAAGAGTTGACAACATTCTGCATAATGAACTTGGCATGTCAAAGATTTCCACTCGCTGGGCACACCAGGCTGGTCATGTTGCAGGCAAAGCTGGCACTTTGAAGCAAATCCAGATGGTTTTATTAAATGTTTCCTCACCCAGGATGAATGTTGGATTCACTACTTTGAGCCAGAGACCAAAAACCTGCCATCTCCCCAGTTAAAGAAGGCCACCATGATGTCACTGGCAGGGAAGGTGATGGTCTCCATCTTCTGGGATGCAAAGGGCATCGTGTTGGAGAATAATATAAAGTCAAAATGGCCTGGAAAACTGACGAAGGGGTTCCTGTTTCACCATGACAATGCTCCTGCACACAAGTCCGTGCTTGCAGTGGCTGCTATGCGTGATTGTGGCTTTGAGCTGGTTGGTCACCCTCCATATTCTCCTGATTTGGCACCATCTGCTTATTTTCTGTTCCCCAGCATGAAGAAACACTTGGCTGGGGAGCAGTAACGGACCGATGATGAGGTCATCTCTGCTGCAGAGGACTTTTTTGAGGGTCAGGATGAGAGTTTACCACAGGAATCCAAGCGCTGATGCACAGATGGAAGAAGTGTGTGGACTGCAGGGGAGACTATGTCAAAAAAAATAAAATACATTTGGTCAAGTTCGTCCATTACATCGTGGTCGACCTTTGAACCTTTCAGCCCAGCCTCATAAAGAAACCAACCTGAAATCTCTCAGAAAATATATAATCTTAAAACTGAAAAACTGCAGTAAACAGAGAATAAAACAATGACTTCACATAACAGAAATCACTGGGTCACAGTGCTCAGATCATGACACATCAGTGAAACCAGGTGTGGTGGTCCATCTACTCCAAAGGTTTCATGTGTTGTGCAATCACGGATTCTCTTCTGAGGACCTCGATTGTAACGGGTTTGTGTTGTTTGAGTTGAAATGTCTGACCATTCTTCTCTGACCTCTGGCATCAACAAGGCAATGTCACCCAAAGAACTGCTGTTACTGGATTTTTTTTCTCTTTTTCAGACCGTCCTCTGGAAACCCTCCGGATGGCTGTTTGGGAAACTTCCAGCAGATGAGCAGCTTCTGAGACACTCAGATTAGCAACAAACACTTTCAAAGTCACTTTAATCGCCTTTCTTCCTCATTCTGATGCTCAGTTTGAACTTCAGCAGGTTTATCTTGGACATGCCGTGTGATTGGCTGATTAGATATTTGACGTGACAAGAAGCTGAACAGGTGTACTTAACAAGATTTTTAACTGTTGGGTTTTCTCTGTATTATTGTAGCGTCTTTAACCACAATACAAAGCACCTTGAGGCATCTATTTGTTGTGATTTGGTGCTATATAAATAAAACTGAATTGAATTTAATTGAATTGAAGATGGTTAGTGAGTGTACCTGATGTTTTATGTCATATTTCTGATGTCTTTTCTTTTTTTTTCTTCTTTTTTTTTTGCAGTAAAATGTTTGTTGTGCTGTTTATAGATCTGACTGTGATACAGCATGTTACCTGCAATTTGAAATATTTGTTAGGTGATACATCAACTTTATGTTGTCTAATCTCCAGGAGGAATTTCTCATGAATGGAGATGCCACATACTGATCTAATGAAATATTTTCATAGTCAAGCCAACTTTATTTATCTAACATTTTAAAACAGGAGGTGCTGAACAAAGTGATTAACAACATTAAAATCACAATAAAAATACAAAAACCATTAAAAATCAAGTCAAGGAGGAACTTTACATTTATAAGATTTTTAACAAATGTTCTCAGTAATGTTTCTTCCTCTGGAGAACTACAAACACATCCTTTAAATATCAGGAGTCACTCAAACAGAGTAGTGAAAAATGTTTTTGCCTTTTTTTCATTGTATACTGCAGCCGCTCCTCTCTGCATCGCTTCAGATTTCTGGGTCTGCAGGTGTGTGAAGCAGTGAATGAGTAGAGCCATAGCCAATTAGCCATAATTATTGCATCAGGAGGCTAACGAGGTGTTGGTGGTGGGATGGAATTGGCTGATTTGTTCCTTTTTCCTTTCACTTGCTGGTTAGGTGCAGGGAAAGATTGCAGTTTGGATTACAAAATGTTCCTCTTCCCAGTAGTGACCCTGTTTCTGTCAAGAGACGAGTCAGGAGAAAGAAATA
Organism: Archocentrus centrarchus; assembly: GCF_007364275.1. Lineage (NCBI taxonomy): Eukaryota > Metazoa > Chordata > Actinopteri > Cichliformes > Cichlidae > Archocentrus > Archocentrus centrarchus. Next base: position 237,681 of record NW_022060153.1, on the reverse strand, counting down.
AACAAAGGAAATCTTGGGCCTGAATCAGCCTCACTTGCTGCTTTCACAAAATGATGTTAAACACGAGGCAGCAGCAGCTCAGGTAAATCCGTCAGTAGAGATGAAACACAGAGTTCACGAAGAGGACAATAAAACAGCAACACTCGCACTAGTTTTAGTTCATGTTGGCAGTTTTATTCTCTCCAGATAAGCGTCAGCTTTGTGACTGAAAGGGGTCGACACAGGAACTGTTTTTGTGGCAGTACTGCTGCTAGAGCATGACTCGTTACTCTCCGGCCCAACAGTCTTCTTTACATGTTGATCAAACTGTATGAAATGATCTGTCTGGTGAGATGGAGGCGGTCTCACATCCAGCATCTCCTTTGGGAAGACGGTGAGTGACAAACAGCAGCAGAGAAGGAGCAGAGCTGCTGTGAGTCCACAGTAGAGGCCGATCCTTCCTCGACTTTCTGCGGTTGATCTCTCAGATTTTCTCTCGGGTTCAGGACAATCCTTCACTGCTGCAGAGACACAAAATAAATCTGTCATTCAGAAATGCATCATATCACAGAATCATAAAAGATTACACCAATAACACAGAGATAAACCTCATAAATAACAGCATTCCACAAAGGGTCCATTTAAGCCTGAACTAAAGAAGCTCACCTGAGGCATCTTACCTGTGATGTTGAGTTGACATTTGCCCAGACCGAAGCCAAAATCTGTGTTCACCTTACACATGTACAGACCCGAGTCATCGGTCCTGAGTCTGAGTCCTTCTCTGAGGGCGTCTTTGTCACTCTGGACTCGCCCTGAGAACTTTTGATCCTGGGACTCTGAGACCTCAGCACCTGTAGGATACATTTTAGGGGTCTCCATGTTCCTTTTTGACTGCAAATTAAAACCCAATTAAAACCATAGTTACCAACAAATCACAGGGTTGAGCAGGTTCTGATGCAGGCTGTTTATTAGACATCTTAGTAGCACACAAATAGTTAAAAAGACAGACAGTAGCATATGAAGACTGAGTTACACACACAGAGAAACAGAAAGGAAGAAAGAACCTGTTGATCATGCCCCGGCTTCCTCATCACTCCCTCCGACCGAGGAGAGCCCGTGCTGAGATTAAGTATGAGTCTAAATAAAAAGCAAACTGTCCAGATGATCCATGGCGATGAGCAAGCTCTGTTGCAAAAAGTTACTAGTACTTAGAAATATACAAACACAAATAACAAAGGACAAAAAGCAAAAAGTAAAAGCAAGAAGCCCTCCCGGGACGTTGTGCCTTAGTAGTTGCTGGAAAAACGGACAACCCGGACAAAGACAGTCGCTACATCTTCTCTTCTCTCCCTTCTCCTCTTCTAACCATGGTATTTATACTCTTTCCCTTTCTTTGTCTACGATTTGTGCTGAGTCTGCACTTTGCAAACTTTCATTAGAAACTGCCATTAATTCTACTGTCATTATCTGAAAGGGCACAAACATCCCGGAGCACTTTCAATACATCAACAAGACAGTAAGAAAAATTCATCACATTAATTGTCAGCCACATCCTCCTTGAGGCCATCCTAAGGCACTCTTGGAGAAGGATTTACACTCCTCACACATACACTTGACCAGATATGAGGACGAAAATGAGGCCCAGTTTGCCCCCGGACCTGTTGCATGGACAGATTTATACTTTCTTGATTTGCATTTCCAAAGTTTTTGGCCGTGCTACACAAGCAAGTTAGCCTTCGGCTAGATTCACTGGACAGAATTATCCCTATATCCAATATAAATCAAAAAATGGGCAAACAGGATGACTGGTGTCCTGTACACGAACCCAAAATCGGGCAGTTTTATGAGTTGAGACCCCTTAGCATGAATTTAATGAGCAACAGGTTCATCACGGGGCTAGGGCAGAAGATGAGTATGCTCTGAGGATGGTCTGAGAGGGCCTGCTGGGTGACAGCAGACTATTAGGGAGGGGTAGCAGAGCTTCTGGGGCCCTGAACACAAATAAGAGCAATTCAACAGGCCTCAAATCTTCCTGCTACTTTTAGACCACAATATGCATTTATTACAGTGTAGAAAGCAGTTTAGTTGCAAATAAACAGAAGTAGGAATAATAACTTTAAATATCAGTATGGTTGATAAAAATAAATCCTAACACACCCTCATGGATGTGATACAGGACGGCGATATCCTGACCTCTGATTAGTTCACAGAGGATAGAAAGATATCTGAGGGATCTGTCAGGTTTGACTGTGAACTTCCACTCCAGCGTGATGTTGTGGTTCTCCTCTGCCTGATAGGAGGTCTGTGTCACATTCACTACAAATGATCCTGTTGAGGAGACAGAGAGAAACACACTGAGAACTGGAAGAAATCTGCGGCTGAGCTTGATTTGGAGTTTATAATGTGAAGCTGTGGACGAACCAGAGACCAGCGAGGTGAGGATGAAGAGTAGCAGGATCCTGCAGACCATCTTCTCCCTGTGAGGAGGCACAGGAGAAGAGCCACGACTACATGAGATTAAAGTTGAGTCTGACTTCATTAAAAACACAGCGATTTGTAATCAGAATCTTCTAAAATGTATTATAAATTCCACCACTTGTTGGCACTGTCAGTGTAGCTGACCCTGTAGAAGGGGGTTTGGGAGGGGGTCAGGGTGGTGCAGTGGTTAGTGCTGTTGCCACATGTGTAGTCGGTGCATTGTCATGTAATTCCCTGCAGAGGAGTCCGTGCAGTCGCACAAAAACACGAAGGTACGTGGACTTCTGCACAAACCCTTTAACTCACAGTCTATGAAATGATGGCACTGGGACCCTCACAAACCCACAGACAGTATAACCAAGGAGTTACTGCAAGAAGCCTCAGAGTTCAAGCTTCCAGGTCAGCTGGAGCCTTCCTGTAAAGTCTGTGTTCTCTGCGACTGTTGAGCTTATTATAAACCTAATCATGAAATAAATAGCTATAATAATGGGAAATGCCATCTTTAGAGCAGGCTCCTGACTTCAGTGACTCACTGCATGATTTAATCAGTGTTACACAAAGAAGTGGAACTGTTTTACACAAAACTGCATTTCTCTGCTACAGAGGAAAACCGGAGCACAACATCACAACACTTCCCATCACCTTTGGTTACATTTGGTGACAGTGAGTGCTTTTAACTGCTGCTCAGTGAGCACAGAAAATCTCAGGAGTGAGCCTGTGTTAGCTGAAATACTGCTGATGTGATAAGCAGAGTACAGAGGCAGTCTATGCTATGAATGTATTTGTAATGACATTTAATCTACATCTGTTTGTGGACTTTACAGTGGTTTAATAAATCTAAATCAGTAGATAAATCCATCGCCTTTTGTTTGTTGAAACGCTATTTCAAATAAAGCCGCGTCTTTCTGAGTTTCCCAAATGACGGTGACTGCACTGCTGTGAAAGAGGACAACAGTGTGTTTCTCTTTCTGTACTGGTGTTCTCTCTGTACTGGTGGGATTGGCCAAAGGACCGTATTTGAATACATCCTCAGAATGGAACCATAGGAATATAATATCTTCCACATTAATCAATGATCTGCACATTCATGCATCAGAAATGTTTGTACAGATAAACAAGAAACAAGACTAAATACAAATTAATCAGTTAGTGACAGAAATACAGTAACGATCTAATACATACTTGCTCTGCATCTTCTCGTCTCAGCTTCTATCCTGGGAACCCCCCACACAAACACAGCTGCTGGGAGTAATTGTTAGTGGTTATGAACACCTGTGTTTTTCATGGCGTCTTTGTTGTGGGCTGAAAAGACTCAGACAAAGACATCTTTCAGGGCGGGGAGTTAACGCCATCCCAGATCTGTCATCTGCTCTTTTCTGAACCTTTTCTTGTTTATGTTTCATTTTCCTAGATTCAGTATGATCACCTTTTGCAGTTCAGCTTCTGTTTGTGGTTATTATTCCATGAGTTTCAGGTTCCTCTTTGTGTGCTCTTTGACCTTTGACTGGACTGGTGTCACAGGAACAGGAACAGGCTCCGATAAGGATGAATAAACTTTGAATTACCGTGAATTTACTGGGATTGTAACTATATTGACATATTTTTCCCTTTTTCTACTTTTGTAGCAAATTGGATAATCACAAAGTTCCAATCATTAAAAATAAGTGTGATTTGAGTCTAATTAGGTGAAAAAAGACATAAAACATAAAAATGTTTGGATGGACTCTGGTCTGTGATGCTGGGGAACCAGTTAGAGAGCAGCGGTTGGATTTCACTGAGTAGACGACACAGAGCTGAACTACATGTCAGCTGGAGCAAAACACCAGACAGGCGCTCCTCCTCCTCCTCCACATCCAAAATGTGAATACTGATACCCTCAGCAGTTTTGACCAAAACCTCCGATGGTAATGATCCACGCCTCTGCTCACATTTTGACTCATGTGGTGAGACCCAATAGTGGGTCAATGACAACTCCCACTCGGGTTCAAATACCTGAACTCACCACAGGTGGTTTCAGAAGCCTCTTCAGTGAGAGTCAAACTGCGTTCAAGCTCTCGAGACTAAAACGATGAATATCAAACCTACCAAACATCAGCATGTTTACGATCCAGCGTTAGCATTTAGCTTAACCCAAAACCTCAGCGTGTGGTTGCAGAAGTGAACCAAGATGGAGGCAAAGAAGAGCAGCTGTACCTCTCACTCTGATTCTTTTGTTTCTTGTCTGTGATGATGATTTTTCTATTTTCACTGCTGAGCGCAGCTGCACCACAACACAATCAAACACACACAGAGGACATCAGTGCAGCGCATGCAGCTGACAGCAGAGCTGCTCTCATAGATATCATTATTATTGCAGTCTTTACACAGAACAATTCAGACCTTTGAGTCTCTGTATTACAGATTATTTTATACATTTACAACAATAAATATCAGCTTTGATTTTTTTTGTAGATTCAAGCAGCTTCTCATATTTCTGGCCAACAGAATTAACCAAAGAGGAGCTTCAGCTAATAACCCTTTTTAGATACTTTAAAGCTTCAACATCAAAACAAATGATAAAACTGCAGCCTATTAGTCATATTCATGTCATAATTGATATTCATCATATATTCAAAATATGAACATCAGTCAAACAAAGTCAAAATTGTTTGCAGCAAATCCTTATAAAGATTATTACTAGGTCAATTATTAGTAACTAATTTCATGATGAGCTGATAATTTAGGGTAGTTTAGACATTTTAAAATGATGTTCGAGTTTCTCCTTGTGGTATAAATCTGTGGTGCTGCTGTAATTAATAAGTTTATCAGTAGATGGAAGCAGATTAAAAATGTGACTCAGGCTCATTTGAAGCATCACCGAGTTTTCAGGTTTCTGCTGATTCGAGTAAAAGTGATCCAGAGCGAGTCACATGCTCACGAGTTTGCAGTTTACCAGACAGCAGAACATCATCGTCTCCCTGAACCGTGACCACCTGCTGACAGCCACAGCTCCACTCTGTGTGTGTCTGCAGGACCTGGATTAACACAACTCTACATTGGTTTAAACTGCAAATTTTTCATTTGAAATCCCTCACAATAACACTTAAAAACTGCACAATGAATTCAATGAAATCTGAAATAGCTGCCATGTCAGTCGGTGCTTGTTAGTTTCAGGGTCACACACACACACACACACACACACACACACACACACACACACACACACACACACACACACACACACACACACACACACACACACACACAGAGTATGGAAACTTTTCTGTGACGTTTACAGCCACTCTTCGGTGTGTGCACTGATTATAATCTCAGGTTTATCTTTGTCACCATCGCTCAGGATATTCATCAGCTGGCCACAATCAAACAGAAACGACTCCGATTTTTCATGTGATGACTCGGTGAAACCCACAGAACCACACGAGAAACTCAACAGGTGAGAGCAGACATTTACTGGTCTCTGCTGCAGGAGCAGTACATTCAAACAAACACAAAATACAACATAAAAATATATAAATTACAGTGCAGTTAGTGCTGAGAGTAACTTGAGGTGAGTTAAATACACTCAGGTCTGATGGTCTGGTCGTCGGGGGTCGGACAAGCGGACTTCTTCTTCACTGTGGCGTAGATGACCTCTGGCTTTGGTGGAACCTCTGAACACACACACACACACACAAAAACACACACAGTTCAAATTAAAACTGACATTTCTCCTCATAAATGTATCAATAACAAAAGTTCACGAACAGAGCAGAACTACCTCTGGTCTCGCTCGCTGGCTGTTGAGGATCTTGTATTTTGATGTCGCTGTACGTGGTGTCATCTGTGATGGCGTCTTCTGCAGCTTCTTGATCAGCTGAAACCAAACAAACTATGTCAGGATACAAAATCTAACCTTTAACCTGAGAGAGCAGCTTGATGTGTGTGTGTGTGAGTGGAAATTGTTTAAAAATGTAACCAAAAGCTTCAGATGATAACACAATCACCTCAGTTTACAGGAAACCTTTAGCACAGGTGTCTGTTAGAAATATTGTGTATTGTTTTGATATTCTATAACAGCCTGAGCCGCTAACAGTAAATTGTAATCATAGTGTAAGAAACATGTTAGCATATGCTGCACTTCAGCTATAACAGAGTGAGTTACAATAATGCTACATTCACTCTGTTTCCTCTAAATCAGACCTAAAAATGGAGGTTCCAAAATAATCGGTCATTTTATACATTAAAATGTTCTCTAACTGAGCCTTTAGTATCATTTGTACCCACGTATGAAACATCAAGAGGAAGCAGTCCTTAATTTTAGGTAATGAAAATGAAACTGTAAATTCAAAACATGACAAATGCTGGGAAGTCACACCTTAAATTTTGAACTGTAATATGAAGGCATGCACACACAATGGAGAGACAAAAAAAAAATAATAATATATGTAAAAAATTAAACCACACATGGAAAGTCTGAGTCTCACCTTCACGTTTTCTGCAAACACAGTCCTTCATCAGTAGAACCAGTAACACCAGAAGAATCACAAAACAGGCCGAACCAAAGGCCAACACGGAGAGGAGAGTATACAAACCAGGAGGAGACGTGGAGGCAGGTGAAGCCGTGCTGCTGGGCTTTTCTAAATCAGCCAAAATCAGTACGTTATTATCACAGTTTGAATGTTGAAACCTGCAGAAACACAGACAGGTGAGTGTGTCACCTGTGACAGTGATCCAGCTGGATGGAGACTCTCTATGACCGCTGATGTCACACTTGTAGAGGCCTTCATCAGACCTGGAAACATGCTGGATGGTCATGTGACCTGTAGCCTCTTTTGCGATGAAGACGCCATCTTTATAGAAAGCAGCTGGGAGGTTGGAGGGAGGGGTCTTTGTTTGACAGAGCAGAGTGACGTCATCTCCCTCCATCACAGGGAGGACAGGACTCTGCAGGATCACTGATCCACCTCAACACAGAGACAAACTACAGCATTTCATCCATTTACACACAGCTTCATCAACACTAACTCCACACACTCAGCTTACCAGAGACTGTGAGGTTAACCATGTTACTGATGGCGCCCTCTCTGGACTCACACCAGTAAACTCCAGTGTCAAATGGGTCGGTGTAGATGATGTCACAGGAAGAATTAGCTGCTTCTCCCCACCCATCTCCACACTGTCCTCCGGTGTCTTTGGTTGCGTTTCTCCTCAGAGTCCATCCAGCAGAGCTGTCGTCCTCCTCACAGCTCAGAGACACAAAGTCTTTTTCAAAGAACTGAGAGCTGCTGGGACTCACAGTCAGACGAGCTGTGAAAGAAACATGAGAAGAAGACATCCAAACTTTGAGCATAATGTTAGTAAAGGCAGGTCAAAGCAACCAAAGAGAAGCACAAACATAAGAATAAATGATACAAAACTACAACTGAGAGACAAAATAAAAAGGGAGACACATAAGAATCACAAACACCTACACAAAATGACCAGAGATGACTACAATAAAAACATCTCCCAACCTGATGTGCTTCTATATAGTAGAGCTGAAGCTCTTTGTTTTTATTCTTGGACTTTAGCTTTAGATTAGCTTTGTGTGACTCATACCTTATGCTATCTGATAGAGTGCAGCCCCTCACCTCTGAAACTGTTTCAGCATCTTTAACTCAACTTTCTTCTGACTGACTGACGCCTCTCAAACAGAAGGCTGGATGTGAAGGTTTGGGATATTTGCTCTGACATCATACATTTCCAAGAGTACCAAAACTGTGTCAAATGGAGTCTTTAGTGCAGTCTGAAGCCTGAGCTTTTGGCTCACAGGGATTACTTATATTGAACTCATTATTATTATTATGGCCATGTTTGATATGAACAGGAAATACAAAGGGGAAGTAAAATAGGTCTCCTGTAATAACCATGTAAATGTACTGATGGACAGAAGACACTGATGACAAGACACAGAACAGAAATCAAATTGAGTAGAATAAATATTGACATAAAATAATTATGAGTTTTATAAAATATAAACAGCTTAAAGGCTCTGGGTGGTGCTACAGTTGGGAAGACAGATCAGATACAGCACAGTCGCGGTGTGACTAATGTGCTGCTGGCACAGAAAGCAAACAGACCACCACAGAATAATCAAAACAACAAACTAAAGTGTTGCAGAGAAAACTGAACGTCCTGTGTGCTGTGACGTGTTCAAGTGTGTGGAAAATAAACCAACCTTGGCAGGGTCTGTGGTGCAGCAGTGAGGTCAGCACTGATGAGAAATGAAACACAGTTTAGTGTCAGGCTCAAAAAGGAAACAAACAAGACTGCTTTTCTGCAAACAACAGGTTATATTCATAAAATGCTTTAATTTATTGACACAGTTTCTTACGTTTTAGCATATTTGTCACACACATTTTTGGAAACCTGACTTCAATTTCACTCCACAAACCTGATCACTGTCAGACCTGCTGCACCAAGAAATCACTTAAATAGAACCTGTTTGACAAAGTGAAGCAGGCTGCAAGAGCTAAAAACAACCAAATAACAGGACTGATAGATGTCACTGACATCTATCAGTCTGGAAAGGGTTACCAAGCCCTTTCTAAGGCTTCAGTCACCGTATTTACTTTGTTTATACTCCACTCTGTATTTAATCATTAATTATTATTAATCTCTGGCTCTCTTCCACAGAAATCAGCCCAACCAGTCACAGCAGATGACCCCCCCTCCCTGGGCCTGGTTCTGCTGGAGGTTTCTTCCTGTTAAAAGGGAGTTTTTCCTTCCCACTGTCACCAAGTGTTTGCTCATAGGGGGTCGTTTTGATTGTTGGGTTTTCTCTGTATTAGTGTAGGGTCTTTACCCACAATACAAAGCGCCATGAGGCAACTGTCTGTTGTGATTTGCCATTATATAAATAAAATTGAATGGAATTGAACTGAACTGAATTATCCACAAATGGAGAAAACTTGAAACAGTAGTCAATCTTCCCAGGAGTGGCCAGCCTATCAAAATTACTTAAAGAGTGAGCTGACAGGTCATCCAGGACATCAAAAAAGCCGCAAAAAAAGGACATTATCTAAAGATCTGCAGGCCTCAGTTTCCCTAGTTAAGGTCAAAGTTCATGATTAAACAGTAAGAATGAGGCTGGGGAAAAATGGCATCCATGGGAGAGGAGAAAACCAGTGCAGACCAAAAGAAGCTCATCTCACATTTGCCAAAAAAACATCCTGATGATCCCAAAGACTTTGGGGAAAATATTCTGAGGAGTGATCAGACAAAAGTTAAACTTATTTGAAAGTTTGAGTCCTGTTATATCTGCCATGAAACTAACACAGCATTTCATAAAAAAAAAAAAAACCATCAGACCAACAGTGGTGGTAGTGTGATGGTTTGGGGCTGCTTCAGGACCTGGACGACTTGCTGTAACTGATGGAACCATGAATTCTACTCTCTACCAGGAAATCCTAAAGGAGATTGTTAAGCCACCAGTTTCCACCCTGAAGCTCAAGCACACTTGGGTTATACAGCAGGACAATGATCCAAAACACACCGGCAAATCCATCGTTTTCAAGTTGTCTAGACAAAGTCCAGATGTAAACAAGATTGAGATGCTTTAGCATGACCTTAAATATGCTGTGCATGCTTCACTGAATCAAAGCAATTCTGCAAAGAGTGGACCAAAATTTATTGACAGACTTATTGCCACTTATCATAAATTCTTGATTGCAGTTTTTGCTGCAGAGGGCGGCACAACATTTTTTTACACAGATCGAGGTAGATTTAGATAACATTTTTCTGTTTATAATCAACACTAGTCTTTGGAACAATAGGTTGGGGTTCCAATCTGCGTCAGGGCATCCATTAAATAAGGGTTCCCAAACTAGGCCCACCATGCTAACCAAGCCTACTTTGGAATATGAGTGACAGAGATATTACTGAATTATGACTGAAGCCATACTGGCTCAGATGTCCCCCAGATTAACAAGGTCCGCGTCACGTGTTGAGGAAACACGAGATACACGCCAAATCAAGAAGGCTCAGCAGCGACTTCACTTCCTGAGGGTCCTCAGGAAGAACAACTTGAACTCAAACCTGCTGCTGACCTTCTACTGCTCATCCATTGAGAGCCTGCTGACGTACTGTATCACAGTATGGTACGGCAGCTGCACTGAGGCAGACAGGGTCAGGCTTCAGAGGGTAGTCAAGACAGCACAAAGAATCGTTGGCTGCCCTCTCCCCTCCCTGATGGACATCTACACCTCCCGCTGCATCAGCAGAGCCAGGAACATCATCAAGGACAGCTCACACCCTGGCTTTGACCTGTTTGACCTGCTGCCCTCTGGCAGGCGCTACAGGTGCATCAAAGCCAGAACAAAGAGACTCAGGAACAGTTTCTTCGCCAGAGCAATCACCACCCTGAACTCACACACTCACCCACTGTAACTGTGCAACACCCACATCTCTGTGCAATATTATATTATTCATACTGAACAATATCTAACATTCCTATATTGTGTAATATCCAGTATTCATTCACTAGTGCAATATTCATTCACCAAGTGCAATATTCATCATCTTCATTATTATATGTATACACGCATTTACTTTCTTACAATGTACAGATGCACCAATGTAGGTATGTATGTATATATTTTTATACATTCTATTTTTTGTATATTTTACACATTGTTTATTTTCTGTATATCTCTTGATCATATTGATTATACTAGATTATAATATTTTTGTAATATTTTTATTTTCATTTAGAGAGTTTGATTTTCTGTTACATGGCACTGAACAGGAGTGGCCCTCCAATCTCATTGTACATCCTGTATAATGACAATAAAGGCATTCTATTCTATTCTATACCAACAATGAGTGGACTACTGAAACGAGGATATGGCCTAAATGAACATAAGATGAAAATAGGGAACTGCTGCTTTGCAACTACACATTTAGCCCCAGTGAAAAGGGTTATGTAACCTAACATCTAGACCAGGGGTCCCCAAACTTGCAGCCCACAGGCCGCTTCCGGCCCCGCCCCCTTCTGGTCCGTGAATTGATGTCAAAAATAACATACAATTTGGCCTTTTAAGTTACTTTTTTAACATTTCGCTTAACCCTCTTAATTGGAGGGGAAGGCAAAATGTCAAAAAAGTAACTTAAAGGGCCAAATTGTATGTTATTTTTGACATCAATTTGCAGACCGGAAGTAGGGGGGCGGGGCCGGAGCGACCCGCGGGCCGAGTTTGAGCACCCCTGATCTAGTCTAACATCAAAACAACTAGCACGCCAAATCAATTCAAGCTCACATCAGTTTTTGGACATCACTCAGACTGCCAGCAACTCAAGGAGAACATGCAGCTAAACATGTCGCTCCTTGTCCAATTGGAAAGGGGCCCAGAGAAAACTACAGAGTCTGACATTGTTTGGACAAAGTTGCACACCAATTCAATATTAACATTAGAGACATTCAGTTGGTGTAACTGGGTGCCATTACTGCAGATGTGAATTAATATATTAACAAATCTATTCCTGTTTACGACTACGTTTCCTCCTCTCAGTCACCCAGCTGGCCTCCTTTCCCAACTGGGGGAGACCTAATGGTGGATAAGGTACCTTGGTCCGCACCGATGACAGGGGCCTGGCTAGTTACTGGACTTACAGGGTGCAGAGCCACGTCTCCAATTCACTGAGCCTGGCCTCCGAGGCTTCAAACAAGCTACATTTGTTACAAGTATCATTACTGTTAAACGAAGCTGAGTTTTTGACACACGGAGCAGGAAAGTGCGGGAGGTACAGGTGAAGACACCATGTTGTTAGAGACTCAGCAGAGCTAAGCTAACAGCTACACTAAGCCTGCAAATACATAAAGACACAAAAAGTGAATACTGTGAATATCATTTACAAGTGATTGAGCAGAGAGTGCTCTTCGGATAAAGCATGTGAAGAATACACTATGAAATACTGTAAGTCATTATCTAGAGATCTATAATTCATTGAGCTACACAGATTAAACTACACAAAATACCACTGATACTGCAATGAGGAATATATACAGGAATATATGTGCCAGGTATGACCTGGAACACCCAAGGTTAGAATGGGATACGCCAACAAGGGTGGCTGAGAATGACCGAGCTAAGATCCAATGGGACTTCCAGATACAGACGGACAAACTTGTGATGGCTAACCAACCAGAAATAGTAGCGCTGGACAAGCAGAGGAAGAAGGCCGTAGTGATAGATGTAGCAAAGATAGCAACATCAGAAGCTCAACAAATACCAAAGGCTGAGAAAAGAGCTGGAGAGGATGTAACAGTGGTCCCCGTGGTAATCGGAAGCCATGTCTCTTTGTTGCATATGAGTTTGGGATGTCTCATACTCCTGAGTTGAGTATCATACAATTTTAAAAATCTGTCCCCAAAAAAATTTCCCCCACATCATAATAAATAATAAGAAAATAGAAAGCTGTAATATCATAACAGCCACTTTGTCCTCATCAAACAGCATTTCATTCATCTGCCTGAATGTTCCACCTGCCTACCTCACATTTCTTCCTGTAACCTTCCATCATCCATAAATGAGGCATTATTTCATATTTGGAAAAGCTGTACTCACAGAGTGGCAGCAGAAGAGATGTTCTCGGCATTGTTCCACATCTTTGTTTGAGCATTTAGTTTACCTCGCTTCCTTCTTCTGTGTAAGTGTCTGTGGTTTTGTCAGCTGTAAAGGAAAAAGGAAAAAAAAGAAGCTGTGACGTAGTCGAGTTTTTCAGCCCTGAGAAGTCTGAACACGTGGTGACCTGAGAATGAAACCAAAGAGCAAAGTGCCTCGGTCCGGCTGAATCAAAATATGCCCTCATCAAGCACTACTACTTCACCTCAGAGCTGCTTTCTACAGTTGACAAGAAATATGAATATACCGCAAAATATTATAATCATCTTACTTAATCAGATGTTTACCATTTCCTGTACATTTCCTCTAAACATCTTCGTGTGTGTGTGCTGGAAAGCTTGAGGTTAGAAGACATTCATACCAGAGACTGTACCATGTGGGCTGTACGAATGTGTCAAACAGTCGGCCTCTAAAGATCATGGTTTTCCTGTGTGTGTCTTCATCCTGTATCTTTATAAATCAGTTAAACTAATAAAACTCGACTTTGGAACCTTTTAAGTCTGCTGCTTGTTTCAGATCAGTTTTAGAGGATTTAGATGGTACCAGCTGAAGCCTCTCAGCGTTACTCACTGAGAGGCTGGAGAAGGTTTAGAAATTAAAATCAGTGACAGAAAACGTGAGATGTACCATATGTGTGAAAAATAGCAAGTCAGAAAGTAAAGTTGTGTCACTGTGTGTCGCTACAAACATGTAAAGTCTTATCTGTGGTTTAACGTGAGAAAAGGAAATGCATGTTGGAAATGTGCTCATCTCTCAGTTTTAAAATAATTCTTGTGAACTGAAACTGAGAAGCAGAGCTGAATATGAGTTAATATCTCTGAGCAAACACAAAAATCCACCATAAAGATGTTTTATCTCCATCATACAAATTCTGACCTCATATAGTTTGCTGACAGAAATGAAATACAAAGTGTAATTGACTGAGTTCAAAACAGCCATCTCTGTGACCCGATATCCTTACTGTTCGTCATAAGTACTGCATGCACTTCCTCTGATGGCAGCTACTGGCTGGTTTCATAAATGAGTCCATCCCCACAGACTCCCCTGTTGTTTATACACTTATCTGATGCTTCCTAGTGCTGGTTTGACCTCTTTTGCCTCTGCGTGTGCCTTCATTCCTTGTGGCACTGATTCAACAAGGTGCTGGAATCATTCCTCAGAGATTTTGGTCCGTATTGACATAACTGCATCATGCAGTCGGCACAGATTTGTGTGTGCGCATGCAGGATGAGCGTCTCCTGTCATCCCACAGGTGGACTGAGATCTGGTGACTGTGGAGGCCATTTGAGCAAAGGTCAGGAAATGAGTTTAAAATGATCTGAGTTTTGTGTGGAGATGGGTACACTGTGGTCATAAGATACTCAGGGTAGGCTGTGGTGTTTAAATGAAGCTCAGTGGGTACTGAGGGGTGCAAAATGTGACAGGAAAATATCCCCCCACAACATCACACTACCACTACCACCACAGCCTGAACCGTTGATACAGGGCAGGATGGATCCATGCTTTTCAATCATGACCTCATCAGATCAGGCAACATTTTTCTAAGTTTCTATTGAGCCCGTCTGAATTCTAACCTCAGTTTCCTGTTCTAAGCTGACAGGAGAAGCACCCGGTGTGGTCTTCTGCTGCAGGCCAGAATAGCTCATCTGCTCTGAGGCTTCGTGTGTGGTTCCTTCACAGATGCTCTTCTGAAGAACTGCAGATCCTTGCTTCCATGCAGGACATGGCTGCATTTAAATTATGAGTTTGAGCGCTTTACTCTGGCTCTCTAGTGAACACACATGGTTTTGTGGTTTAATAAACTTAAGGGCATTAATCTGAAAGCAGTCTGGTATAAAGACTGGAAATGAGTGAAAAGCAGCTAATGTCCAAAGAGTCCTTCATAAAGCTCAAACACCACTTCAATAAATTAAGTCTGGCTCACTGGAAGCTAAATATGAAGAAATGTTGGGTGGCTCAAGACTTTTGCAAAGTGCTGTACGTTCATC
>NW_022060153.1:137596-217596 GCF_007364275.1 Archocentrus centrarchus | reverse complement strand
AGACAAATAAAATGCACACGCACACACACAGTCCTGGTGTGGGTCAAAAAAAAAAATAAACACACTCAACCTACTCTAACATTTAGATGAGTTTAAATGTTGCTCATGTTTGTTGTGGGTCTGTTTTATCTGTTTTCTCTTTTGGTTACGCTAACACTTTAAACCGATCGATAGATTACAGCCTGCTGTAGTTGTTACCTCTCTCTCCTTTGTTGAAGGTAAAATATTCTTGTGTACTTTTATTGTAGAACAATAATAAAGTGCTCTTTCTAAACACTGCATTCATTTAGCTGATTTGAGGCTGTTTGATTATAGCAGCATTTGTAATATTTACACGCACATAACAGCTGATCAGCTTTTTTCATGCAGATGTTCCCACAGCTGTTCATCAGCTCACAGAAACCATCAGTGCTGCACATCTAGAACATAGATCTAGAACATGCGCTCCAAATACCAGCTCAGATCTTTACTCAGTGTTACTCTATTTTTGCTGTATTTTTATTATTATTATTACTGTCAAGTACTGATGATACTTCTGTGGAGAGAAGAGTTTACTCAAGAGAAGAGCTTTTTTCACTGAAATGGCACAAATCTGGAAGATGCCACCCTATTCCACCGGAGATAAGGAGGTGTTTTCATGGTTGGTGCTGGTGGAGAGGTGGAGGCCTGGAAGTGGAGATATCGTGGGAAATGTCAACTCTCTGCCCGACAGAAGTGATGCGCTGGGAATTTTGTTGAAGACTCAACGTATACCACATGATGTGTGCTCCTGCATGTCACCTGTCAGGTGTGGTCCCGGTGTTGAATTGTTGGCAGTTGGTATGTGATCATTCTGTGTACCAAGATAATTAAGCCATATCATAACAATACTTGTGTACATTCCACCCAACAGCTGAAGTTCTATATGAAGTCTTTTTTAAAATAAATGTTTTATTTCAGATTCAACATGTTTTACATCACATTTTCAATGTATTTGTCATTAAAATGTTCATTTTAAGGATCATTGAACATCTGTGTAATATTTTGGACCCATGTGATGTTCCTGCTGTGTGCTGTGCTGTGACATTGTATGTTAGTTGAATTTTGGTGTATTTGTCGCCTGATTTCTCTTAAACTCCTTTGACAAATGTCTCTTGAATGGAGGGCGCAGATGCTAATCTAGTCAAATATTCACACAGCTGATTAGGATCTTTACGTTTATTTACTTTTAAACACTCATGTGGTCTCTCTTTGTCTACCTCTCGATTCTGACAACTACAAACCTTCCTTTAAATAAGCCGAGTCACTGCCTCCGCCTCTTTATAGCCACAGCTCTCAGTGTTTAATGTAAAGCTGGTTGTCTTCTTTTCAATTCAGAGTGCAGCCGTTCCTGTCTCTTCCTGTCATTCATGGATTCTTTCCCATTCCTCCTCATTTTGGCTCTGATTTGTGGTGAGTGACGCACTGAATGTTATAAATTAAGGGATGTTTTAAACCATGTGTTTGTGTGTTTCAGGGATTTTTAATGTTTAGTAGAGAGTTTATGGCACTGGTTAAGTTTACATTTCAGTAGCAGAGATCCTGCACGTTACTGTAGGTCTGTTTTCAGTTGCGTATATGTGCACTTCCATTCAGGAAATGTTTGTAATTTATGATATATACACAAATGTTCTGTGACGCTCATGCTCTGAGGTGTAGACCATGGCAGTGTTACCAACCAAGAGATACTGGTCTTCATAGAGGATATTAAAGGATTGTTGTTGGTAGCATAAATCAGGTTTCTTTTTTTCCTCACTGGTTAGGAAAGGATTGTGTTTTGGTTTAACAGTAAATCTGCCTGTTGTCAGGTAGATTTACTGCTGTTTGTCAGAGCACAGATAACAATGGACTCCCTGTGCATATATGAGCTCCACCAACTGCTTTGACAAACATTAAATGATGCCTCGGGGAAGAGAACGTGTTGTCCTGAAGTTCAGTCTGTCTAAGCCAACTCTCACTGTTCCTCTTGAATCAGAGCTTCAACTAATGGACAAACTAATTTCCAGCACCCTGGCATAGACATTCCCAGGGAGAGTGAGGAGTGTGATCCCCGATAGTTGGAGGACACCCTCCAGTCCTTTTTCTTGAAGATGGGAACCACCATCCAAGTCTACCAATTCAGTGGCACTGCCCCAGATCTCCATGAGATGTTGCAGATGTGTGATAACCAGTTCAGCCCTACAAAATCCAGAGCCTTCAGGAACTCAGGACGAATCTCATTCACCTCATGGGCCCTGACACCAAGGAGTGGTTTAATTACCTCTGACCTCAGCTCCAGTTGCAAGTCCCCCCCCCCAGACTCTGCTTCCTCTGCAGAAGGTGTGTCCATGGGATTAAGATGGTCCTCGAAGCCTTTCTTCCACTGCCCGTCTATATCCTTTTCCAACTATATCCTTGAAGTCAGTAGTGCCCCACCTGCACTGTACACTGTGTGAGTAAAACACTTTCCCCTGCTGAGTTGCCTGACAGTTGGCCAGAATCACTTCAAGGCTGTCTGAAAGTCAGTTGACCCACATTTTGCTTTGTCTGCTGGTACCATCAGCTGCCTCTGGAGTCCCACAGGCTAACTAAGCCCGATACGACTCCTTTTTCAGATTGATGGCTGCCTTCACCTCTGGTGTCCACCATCTGGTTCAGAGATTACCACCATGACAGGCATCAACTACCTTTCTGCCACAGGTCCGTGTGGCAGCCTCAACAATGGAGGTGCAAAACATGGTCCAGTTGGACTCAGTGTCCTCAGCCTTCCTCTGAATGCTGTCAAAGTTCTGCCAGAAGTGGGAGTTGAAGATCTCACAGACTGGGACCTCTGCCAGGCATTTCCAACACATCCTCACTATATGCGTAATATGGCAATACCAGAGCTGGGAGGCAGGAAAAAAGAGCAGGAAAGGAAAAAGAAATAGGCGAAGCAGAAAAATACAGTGGCTCACCAACTGCTGCACTTCTAAAACAACGAAAACAAAACAAACAAAAAAAAAAAGCGCACAACCTGTGGGTGATCTTTGTCCTCCAAGCTCTGGTCCTCTACCAGAGGCCTGGGAGGCCTGTGCAGTATTTTAGCTGTTCCCAGTATTGCACTCTTCTGGGCAGAGATCTTGGATGTCGCTTCAGGAATCTGCTGGAGCCACTCCACCTGCTCGGCAGTCACTGCTCCGAGTGCTCCGATTATCACGGGGACCACTGTTACCTTCATCTTCCACATCCTCACTAGCTCCTCTCTGAGCCCTTGGTATTTATCGAGGTTCTCGTGTTCCTTCTTTTTGATGTTCCCGTCACTTAGTATTTGCAACATCTATCACCACGACCTTCTTCGTTTGTTTGTCCACTCCTACGATGTCCGGTTTGTTACCCATCAGAAGTTTGTCTGTCTGTATCTGGAAGTCCCACAGGATCTTAGCTCTGTTAGTCTTGACCACCCGTGGGGGCGTGTCCCATTTTGACCTGGGGACTTCCAGGTCATACTCAGCACAGATATTCCTGTATACCATGCTGGCCACTTGGTTATGGCGTTCCATATATGCCCTGCCTGCTAGCATCTTGCACCCTGCTGTTATGTATTGGATTGTCTCAGGACCTGGGGTCTTGCCTTGTGTGGTAGATGTGGATGGTGTCAATCAGTGAATCAATATGTCGTTCACTCCTGGAGGAGGAGGTGGCTAATGTTCAGCATACAGCTGGAATACAGCTTGATGTCATCCATACAGAGGAGGTGGTTGATTTTTGCTCCATTCTGTAGTCGGTACCCGTAGCCAGTCTTGTTGATGGTCTCGATGGTCTGCATTTGAATCCACTAGCCACTGATCATTGAGTTGGGTGTTGTATCCTTCTGCCATATGCTCTTCCAGTATTTCTCTGTCTCCATTGCCACTGAGAGTACACCTTAGATGGTTCAGTGAAGAACATCTAGTTTATTCTCCTGGCTTCAGTCTCTCTGGTATACCTCATCAGGCAGTTAGCCAAGTCTTTGCTTGGCAGTGTCTACAGCCTCGGGTATGTACAGCTTGTTGTGCTTCCTAGGCACCCCATTTTTCATCACACCTTTCTGCAACTCTGATAGCTGGCTAAGCAGCCTCTAGTAATCTTTTCCATGGAGGATATTACTCCTTCTGGCTGATGTTTATCTACAAGTATCCAAAGATCACTGCCACCATGCTATAAATAAACTGACTGGTTTGTTGATGGTCGAAGTAGGGATTCGCATCTTCTAGCAGACTTTCAGAGGATACTTCACGTAGTCTTGGTAGTCTGCCTTGGAGGGTCCAGATTTATAGCTTCACCATAATTTTATCTTTCAGGTTAGCTGCTCTGGTATTCAATATACCAGTTGTTATTGGGACTTGGTACCCAGTCTCAGAGTGTGGGAATGATGATATCTCCTGACTCCCCTTTGCTGCAGCATTTGTGTTGCAATAGCAGTTGAAACACTGAGCTATGAGTTGTTTCAATGTCAATGTTTTTTGTCCTGTCTGTGAAGAAAAGGGACACAGACAGGTGAGTATGTCATCCTGTACAAACCGTTTTCTGAGAAATGGCAGAATCTGAGCAGAGACCCAAACCATCAGGACCTCTAATTCAAGCCTAATAACAATTTAATTAGTCTTTGAAAACAATGAAAATAATTCCAAGTTTTCATGTTAACCTTCACAGCTGTGAGTCCCAGCAGCTTTCAGCTGTTTGAAGGTGACTTTGTGACTCTGAGCTGTGAGGACGGCAGCTCTGCCGGATGGACGCTGTGGAGAAACACAAGCACAAAGCAGAGGACTCGGTGTGGAGACGGGTGGGGACAAGTGGCTGGTTCTTCCTGTAAATTCAGTTACATCTTAACACAGGACAGTGGAGTTTACTGGTGTGAGTACAAAGAGGGAACAACCAGCTGCACCTTCACCCTGAGGGTCACCGGTAAGCTGAGTGTGTGGAGTTAGTGTTGATGAAGCTGTGTGTAAATGGATGAAATGCTGTAGTTTGTCTCTGTGTTGAGGTGGATCAGTGATCCTGCAGAGTCCTGTCCTCCCTGTGATGGAGGGAGATGACGTCACTCTGCTCTGTCAAACAAAGACCACTCCCTCCAACCTCCCAGCTGCTTTCTATAAAGATGGCTCCCTCATCAGGAAGGAGCTTACAGGTCACATGACCATCCAGCATGTTTCCAGGTCTGATGAAGGCTTCTACAAGTGTGTGATCAGCGGTCATGGAGAGTCTCCATCCAGCTGGATCACTGTCACAGGTGACACACTCACCTGTCTGTGTTTCTGCAGGTTTCAACATTCACAATGTGACCATAACTTAATGACTGTGTTTGCTTTATTTTAGAGAGACACACCACCACACCTCCACCTACATCCACACCTCCACCTCCACCTACACCCACACCTTCTGGTTCCTCTGTTCTTCTCACTGTGTTGTTGTCTGTTGGATCACTCTGCGTGGTGGTTCTACTGGTGTCAGTGGTTCTGCTGTTTAGACGACGTGTTCAGGAAACCTGAAGGTGAGATTGGATTTTATATACATCCTGTTCATGATGATGATTTATGTAACTTTTCAGACTTTATGTTACAATCACGTTTTAAATGACCTCTTAGATGACCTCATTTTTATTAAATTGTAATATGTGGACAACATAAGGACATCTCTAAAGAAGGATTGTTTTGAACTGAAGTGGCTCTGATAGGTGGAAATGAGTAGAAAGGTCCACTTTAAGGGAAAAACTGTGAATCATGCAAATGTGAGAGCTGCAATCGAGATTGAAGCCCAGCAAAGCCCCCTGTATGCAGAGATGGCTTCCTCCCTGTGTGCAGGGCTGGTTATTCACAGGTCCGGCCACAGGGGGGCAGACACGGACTGGAATGAGTGCAGTCTAACAAGCTGTCTCCAGTTCAGCCTTAAACCACGCTACTGGTCTTTGTAGGGTCGCTACAATATAAAGCACCTTGAGGCAAATGCTTGTTGTGATTTGGAGCTATATAAATAAAGCTGAATTGAATTGTTCAGATTCATAGTTGATTTACTGCTTGTGTCTCTGTGTGTGGGTTCAGAGAAGTCTATATTACAGTGTTTATCACTGTTTCCTGAGGTTAAGGTTATGTAGATATTTTGCAGGTTGAAGTGGACGCTGAATTTATCCACACTAACAAGCTTTATTGGCCATGTTATTATCACTGATGTAGACAGAAGAGTTCTTATGGTTATATAACTTACATTGATGATTTTCCTTTGTGGACGATTCCTTCAGTTTTCAGTAACCTTCAGCGTAGACTGCAGTACTGTACAGAGGATACTGTGTCGTGCATTTTGAACTGTTATGACTGTGTTATTAACAGCAATCTTGAATTATTATTATTATTAATGTTATCGTTTCAGAACTACACAATCATGTATTCTGACTGTGCAGCATTAAAGAGCCATAAACTAATCAAGTGTGACAAAATTCTTGGTCTACATCCAGTGTCATGGCCCCGTGTCTCCCAGTGCATGTTTCCCAGGTTTTGGTCTCTCTCTGGTTTGTGGTCACCTGGCCTGCGTTCAGGGGCGGGGCCTGACTCTTGTCTCCGCCCTCTGAGCAGTTCCACCCCGAGGCTAATCAACACACCTGTTCCTGATAGAGATGACTACTTAAGCGAACAAGCTGCATCTAGTCTTTGCTGTTGCCGGCTCTCACACCTTGTCTATTTGTTTTTGCCCCATGAACTCCAGAATAACCGGAGCTGAGAGAGAGCTGAAGTTGGCCAAAGACGACAAAAAGAAACTCAAGGACCCCAAAGACCAGACTGCAAGCTCGAGCCCCCTCCAGGAAGACTTTGCATTATTCACGATTAAGATTGTTGTTTAATTAAGCGTGACTGAACTTTTACGTTTGGAGTCCTGCCTTTTGAGTCTCCGTGCCGTTGGCCATGTCATCCAGACTTGGGGAAACTCGGAGAATCTAAAGATGCACGCTCCACGAATATAACTGAGTGTAGCCTGCGAGTCAGCGTAGAGCCTTCACCACAATTCAGATTTTTCTCAGTCCAACTGAGCATCATTGGGATGTGGTGCAACGGGAGATTCTCATCAAGGACGTGCAGCCAACATCTCTGCAGTAACAGTGTGATGCACCTAAATCTATATTATTTCCATCATCGTTTTAAATGTGCGCCATGAAGAATTAAGGTTGCTCTGAAGGTGAAAGGGGAAACAACACAGTACTAGCAAGTTGTACCTAATAACTTGACCAGTAACTCCTGATAAACTGTAAAATAAATAGTCTTGTTTACATGTTTGCTTTATGTTTTCTTTTTGTTATGGGTGGGGGTCTCTGGTTTTTATAATCACCAAACAGAGTCTGAATGTTTGTGTGTAATTAAACAGTCAGAGGACGAACTGAGGGCCCATCTGCTGCTGTTCTCAAGTTGTAGCAGATGGGTTATTTGGCGGGCTGGTTCTGGTCCCCGGGCCTCATGTTTACAGATGCTGCTGTTTGGGTTTCAGGGGTCTCACTACACCACAGCGCTTTTTCAGCCACACATTTTTCTTCAGCCAAATTCATTTTGATGATGATACCCAGGAGGACGAGAGATGACGTGACGAGGCCTTTGTCTTTACGTGGCCCCACTCCAACTCTATAATCAGATCACTGTTACAGGCAGGTCTCATTTCTCCAACTCTTCAGCCGTCTATTGGAATAAATGTGCCCTTCCACAGAGGTTCCTTTCAACAAAAAAAAACCCCAAAGAAGTCTCCTTTAAGCTGCTTCCAGGCTCCATCCAGCTAAACTGTTCTGAAACCAGTTTAAACAGGACATAAACTGTTCATTCATGTGGGTTCCACCCTGAAACCACCTGTTTTGGTCCTCTGACTTCACCCCTAAGATGCAATAACATCAAAATCTCTCCTTGTTTTATCACAGTTATTGATAATTACTGATTTTCACAGTTATTTTTGGATATTTTAATAGTAAGAACACTGATGCTTCGTTTATCATAAACCTTATTTTATTTGCTGCCAAGTTTTACAAACATAAATGCAAGTTTTCACATCAAAAACCTCATTTCTTTATTTTTAAATCTGACTTTTCTGTCAGTGTTCTCTTTTTTTTTCTTTCTTTTATTATTACATCCTTATTGTATAATACATGTGAGTTTATGATTGTATTGTCACCATAATTCTCTAATAAAGTTGATCTGAAATGGAAAAAAACATTTATGTGGCCCCACCCTCATCCGGTTTTCTGCTTCTTGAAGCAACAATCAGCTCGGAGCACCTGCTGTCACACTCGGGAACTTTCAGCACGTCAAGTTTTAAACTCGGATGTTCTGTTTTTCCCTGAAATCCCAGCATCCTTTGAGGAACAGCGAGGCTGGAATGGCTGCAGGAGCGTCTCCGCTGGGGCGTCTGTTTCTGCAGGTGAGCTTTAACTTGTTTTGAATCGAGCACAGGTCTGCCCGCGCACCGCAGATACACCCTAAACCGTTACTTCCGCCGAGAGTGCCGCGACTGCGCAGCGGGTTGAATCTGAACTTGTTTTCGCTGCAGAAAAACCTAAAATCCGGATCAGAGACGGTTTGAGACCGCGGTGGTATGAAGAGGATGATTAGAAACTTTCTTTTGTTGGTGCGTTAAAAAAAAAGTTTTTAAAAATGGCCGTTTTGTTTTTCTCTTTTTCCGCTCATAACGGATCGTTTGTGCGTCGTCTCCTTCAGAGAGACATATTCAGAGGTCAGCTGACAGAATGATAACTATAACGCTGTAAAAATAAACAAAGCAAAAGCGCAGTAGTGATGTTGCAAATAAGACACGAGAGCGACGCTGTGAGTGAACGAGAGGCCTGTGGCTCAGCAGGGTAAACTGCATCCTTTCAGCACAGAAGCTGGATATTACTAAAAGGGAAAGCTAGAACAGTTACTGTGATCGGGGAAAGGAGAGCCTCCTTCCTGACTCTGTACTGATTCATGTTTGCAGTCAATGGTGACACCTGCATGCTGGCAGACAGTGGCGCAAAAAGTGGGTATGCACTGTATATGCCATCATAGAGGCACCGCATAAGAGGGAGGGCGCCAAAGCGATGCCGGGAAATTATTTCTGAAGTTGCATTCTCTGTATTTAACAGCTGTGCATATGATATGATCAATAACAGAGGCACGTACTGATTAGGCGCCCGTGTGCTCCTTCACCTCCCCTCCTCTTGCCCCACACATGCGCAAAAGTCGCTCCAACGCGCGCTTTCGAGAAGGCGCTCGATCATTTCACTTTGTTTGAATCGTGCTACCATCCGACGGTGCGGAGCTAAAGATGGAGAGGCAAAGAAGAAAGCACTCCGGGGCACGGAGCGGAAGACTGAGAAGGATAAAAAATGTTTTTAAATACTCCGGGTAACTTAAGGTACTAGTAGTAAAATTAACAGGTCACTGTTCTGCAGCTGTGTACTGTAGTTACAATGTAACAGATCATAACAAGAAAAAAGATAAAAAGCCTAAGTAGGGTCTTCAGTAAACCTTGAGAGGGTGCGTTGTGTGTGTGTGTGTGTGTGTGTGTGTGGGGGGGGGGGGGTTAATGTGTCCCATACATCTCAGAAAGTATACAGCTGCGCACCTGCTGGCAGAACATAATATCTTTTTCCGTTATCTCGCTGCTGTCGCTGCAGAGGAGCAGGGAAGCTATTCAGCCTGGAGGACGCTCATTACTCCACCGCGGAGGGTCTGTTATAAATATCATTTCGCTGTTTCATGATCTCCGGTCAGACTGAAATATGACGGATTTCACTCTGATCAGAAAGAAGGAAGAAGACAAACGCGGACATGTTCAGCTGTGGAGGTGAATACAAGTCGGATACTGAAAGATGAAGTGTCTGTTTTCTCGTTTTCTTCTTCTTCTTCTGCTTGATAAACGACACAGAGGGGAAGAAAAACGCTTCGATTAGAAGTCAGCATTCTCGTTTCCAGCTCATCGATCAGGTTTTAAATGTGCAGCGTCACACTGCTGAGAGCCGCAGCTTTTAGGAATCAGTGAAGACGATCAGGGAGACACTTTTTTACAAACTGCACCATCACACTGTTTACCGATGAATGCATTCACTACTGCAGCTTTTATTACTGTTAATGTTTAATAAATGCTGTTAATAACTGTTGATAAATGCTCGCATCAATTATTGTGTTTGATGCCTTTGCTCACAGCCAGCGGCGTCACAGCCTCATTTCCGCGAAGCAGCCACAGTTCTTTAAATGGCTGCATTTACAAGAACCTATAGGTTCTTGTGTGAGTATTTACGTATACGTATACGGGCTGCCTTTCCGAGCGGGAAATCCGAGCTGAGAGCCTGTTTGAAGTGAAATTTCCTACCAATTCTGCATTGCAGCACTATATCACATTAATCAAGGAACAAGTTTTGTAATTTTTTGTGCACTTGCATTTATTGATGGACGAAGTTTATCACCTCGTATTTAAAGGTTTGACTTGGAGGTTAACTCGCCTTGAGAATTAGGAACTCTTTCCGTGAAACCAAATGACGTATCTTTCCGAGGTTAAAGCGGCTTCAGGGCACCATGTAAGTCCATTCAGATCAGGCTGCTGCTGCAACACTGTCTCCATACTCCTGTCATAGATGGCTTCTTTAATATTCCTGCTGTTTTTGCCTCTAATGGTTGCATCTGCAGGTGAGTGAAGCTGAACATATTTATATTTGAATCCTCCAAAACTAAAAACTGACTTGTTAAAAAGAGTCAGTGATGTTTCAGGGACTAAATCAAGGTTGGATATGAATTTAAAACATGACTCTCTGGCTTTTTTCTATCACTTTTCATTGATCTTGATCAGTGAAAATATTGGATGTTGCTAGAACAGTTATCTCCTTTCACAGGTGATTCCAGGATTTCTTTTAAAAGGGGGAATTTGATCATACAGAAATAAACGGTGCAGAAAATTTTTGTGCAAAATGTTTTTCAGGCTCAGCCCTCATACAGATTGATTACTGAACATTGGCTGCATAAGAATTTGTGTTATTTTGAGCTGTTGGAACAAGTTTTTAGACTCTTAATGTTAAAAAGTATCAAAGCTTTAGTGTGTAAATTTCCCTGCTCTGGCTTGCCCTTGAAAAGTATAGACAAAATAATCAAGTGGACGCAAAATGCCGAAAAAACTTTGTGTTCCTTTGTGTTCCTAATGAAGTAGCTGCAGTGCATCACAGTTGTAACACACTTTCTTCTAATTGAGCTGTGTGTTAATGAATCTAAAACCACACACACAATAATTATCACGTGTTCAGTCATGGCTACACAGAAACCAGATTAAGACTGGAAACCAATTTAATGTGTAAGATGTTCAGTGTGTCTGTGGGACTACCTGAACTTTGTGACATAAGAATAGAATAGAACAGAATAGAATAGAATAGAATGCCTTTATTGTCATTATACAGGATGTACAATAAGATTGGAGGGCCAACGGCAGCCAGCGAATCTTTGTGCTGTCTTGACTACCCTCTGAAGCCTCATCCTGTCTGCCTCAGTGCAGCTGACGTTAGCATTTTCCACATTTAGCAGGTAAACAGTAAAGAACTAATGATCAGATGAAAGTAGAGATGTTTGGCCATCATCCACAGCACCACATGTGGAAAGACAAACAAAAAAACAGCGTATCAGCACAAAAGCAGCGATGGAGGGGTGATGACCTGGGTAAATTACAGTCACTGAGCTGATCGTGAACTCCTTTGTACACCAAAGTACTTTAGAGTCAAATATGAGGCTGTCGGTCCGACAGCTAAAACTTGGACCGAACCGGGTCATGCAGCAGGACACTGATCCAAAGCACAGCAGCAAATCTAGAACAGAATGGCTGAAATCCATGAACTAAAGCAGCATTGTAAAGAAGAATGTGCCAAAGTCCTCAACAAACGTGTGAGACTGATAAAAATCATAGAAAAAATAATTCAAGTTGCAGCTAAAGGTGTTTCAACAAGCTACTGAATCGCGTGGAAACTTTAGACAAGTCTTTTGGTTTCTCTGACCACCTCGCTGACAGTTTCCGTGGCGTCTTTACACCCTCGAGATGTCATACCACATGAGAATTTATAAATGTTCCACTGAGCTTACCTCATCTAATTTTCTCTCAGCTTTGGTCTTAACCATCAAAAATATCACTCATTTCTCATAAACGTCAGTTTCATGTATTAAAATAAGAGTGATAGATAAACCAGACTGTTTCGTGTCGACTGGTGTGATAAATTTAACAGCAGCTTCATGTTTAACGCATGAACAGAGCTGCTGATCAGCGGACTGAGAGAAACTGATGATGATTCTTGTCTTCAGCTCTGCAGCAGGATGTGCAGGCAAAGCTTGGAGAGGACGTCACTCTTCAGTGTCAGATCTCCAAACATGAAACCATCTCAGTGCTGAAGTGGAGCAGAGCTGACCTGAGCACAGACGGCTACGTCTACTTCTACAGGAACAGGCGCTCCTATCAAAACTTCCAGCATCCATCTTTCCACGGCCGAGTGAAGCTGAGGAACCCGGAGATGAAGGATGGAGACTTTTCTCTGATCCTGCAGAACGTCACGTTTAATGACACTGGGATATATGAGTGTCACATAGCAGTGAGGAACTCTGGGAGCAGTAACAGAGCTCACTCTGAGATCAGCCACTTCATCAACCTCACAGTCACAGGTGAGTGTGTGGAGCTCACACTCAGGTGTTTAAAGTCCTGTCATTAAGTTGTTTGCTCCCAGCATTTCTCCACCTCATGGAAACTACATGAACCAGTTAGAATTTTTTCCACTTGCAACTTTGCAAATGGGTAACCATGGGTAACCCACAGCACCCTTTGGACAGCAGACTGCTGACACTGATGCTGTCCATGTTTCTGTGGCAGCAGGCTGACTGTTTTTACTGCATAAGATGCTTTTTTTTTTTTTCTTTTTCTTGATGAGAAACTGCAGCTGTTCTCTTGGTAGTTTCACGTGCAGACACACACACACACACACACACACACACACACACAATTGTCAGTTTCCTGCTGCTTTGGAGTCTCAGTGTTTTTCCTCTGACAGCTGATTTTTCTCTGCAGGTGAAACTCATGAAGACATGTTGCAGCAGGAACTCCCGGAAAAAGAAGATGGAGATGGAAACATGCAGTTTGGAGCTGCCAATCTTCAGATCATTGTTCCTGTCGTTGTTGTTGTTGTTGGTGTACCTGTGGTTGTTGTTGTTGTTGTAGCTGTGGTTGGTTTGGGGGCACTCTGGCAATCTAATGAAAATAAGAAGCATCGTCGAGTCAGGTGTCTCAGTGTGTGACTGGAGTGTGTGTGGACTTTTATTTATCCTGCCTGCTTCTGTGTCAGAGGTGGAAAAAGTACACACATTCTGAACTTAAGTCGAAGTACAGATACATGTGTAAAAGTTGAAGTACTGGTTCAACTTCTTTGCCCAAGTAAAAGTAAAAAGTACAGAACAGAATAGAATAGATTAGAACTTTGTCATTATACATACAACAAAATTAATCATCATACATACATCATTCAGAACAACCATCCAAGAGTAGGACAGACAAGACTAACATAGGGGAGATGGGTGTCTGCAGCCTCGGCCACTAGGGGGCCGCCAGCAGAATCAATCCCAGGAAAGGGAAGACAGAAACAATGGGAGAGTTAGGTTAAAAAAAAATCATCTTGTACTGTGCTCATAATGAGCACCTTACAAGGTTCCACAAAAACACCTCAGCAAAAGCATATCGCACATTCAAAGCCTGGGATAGCAACAAGGTGAGGCGGGAGGGGTAGGTATGGGGATGCCGACAGGAGACGAGAGGGTCAGGGCATTGTGGCGCCAGGACCTAGCTCCTGCCTCAACAGTTTGCTGATAGTGATGGACGTGCGTCAGTGGTCGTGGTAGTCCAGATCCCAGTTCACACAAAACACAGAAGGAAGGTAGGGGCAGGGGAGTGCATCTGCTGTCACGTCGATATATATGTATATATATGTGTATATATGTATATATGTATATATATATAAAATGTGAATTATATAATATATGTAAATAATGTGAATTATAAGTATTTATGTTTGTATTACACACATTATTCATATAATGTCAAATGTCAAACTAATAGTGTGGCTGTATTAAACAAACTGGAATAAAATTCTGCTACAACATTGTGATGCATCAACAGCCAACATTGTCCCGTCTGCTCATTTCATCCTTCCCATCGGGATAACAGTTTGTGTGGTTCAGTGTCTGAGACCTGCAACATTAGCAGAGGTGAAAAGCTCAGTGATTCTGGAGTGAGCAGTTAAAACCAAACCGATCACAGTTACAGAGGAACTAACACACTGAGGGCTTCTGCCAGCAACACAGAGGGGACATTAATGACATCTGCCAGTATATACATTTAATTGGTTGTTACTAATATCCAGTATCAGGAAACATGTCACGCATTAAGCTACAAGCAGGCTAACTGTGTGTGACTTTACTCAGGCTTATTGTTGACATTACATCACATCGATTTGCTTTTTTTCCCTCTGGACTGTCAGGGGACTTTTCTGATGTAGAAATGCAGGTTTGCACATCTGTCAGTGAAAGAGATAGAAATAATGTGTGTGTGCACGTGTGTGTGTGTGTGTGTGTGTCTGGGGGGGGGGGGGGGGGGGGGGGGGGGGGGGGGGGGCTCCAGTGTAA
Source organism: Archocentrus centrarchus (assembly GCF_007364275.1). Classification (NCBI taxonomy): domain Eukaryota; kingdom Metazoa; phylum Chordata; class Actinopteri; order Cichliformes; family Cichlidae; genus Archocentrus; species Archocentrus centrarchus. The sequence continues at coordinate 202,942 of NW_022060153.1, read as the reverse complement.
TCAATTGTTTCACTTTCACATTTTACACTGCAAGTTCATGAATTGAGTGAGATTTGTATCAAAGTAGTGTCCGCTCCTGTAGATGCACTCTGAGGTGACCTGTAACGGTTTGTTCTCCAGATCATTAAAGTTGCTCCTGCAGACTTTCTGTTTCTCTACAGTAACAGATAAAGGCAGAAATTCAACAAGTCTTCAGACAGATTTAATGATGATCTTTGTCTTCTGTGGTGATCTGAGTTATTGCTGAAGCTCCTCTGGCTCCACCTAATGGCTTAAATATGGAAGCTTGTTTCCACCACTGGGGAAAAAAGGTTTGAGTTATTAAGTTGGAATTTTAAGTCAGTTCTGCCAATCAGGAAACTCAGAGAAGGATGTAAGTTCCTTACTATCCAGAAGCAAATGGTGCAAACACATCAAGCACTGACAGCATCAGCGAGCTACCAGTATATAGCAAATGGATCAAACTAGTGTCAGGTTCTTCAGCTGAGAATGCATTCTAACCAATGATAACTGCATAAAAAGTATGGAATAAATAAATGCATTCACATCGAACTGTTGCACAGCTGCTGGTAACAAGGAACCCTTCATGGAGATCACTGATTGGCAGAGCTAAGCTGAAAGCTTCTGTACTTTAAAGAGCATTTAAACCTGCAGTGAACTCAGAGTAACCAGCTGCTGGAAAAACCAGTGAATCCTGAACAAACCAACGTATTTAGTAGCTCAGCTGAAGTGTTGTCAGAGCAAACTTTATCCCACCTCAAAGTGAAGAGTTATATTCAATTATCAGTGCATATTTCACCAAAAAAGATAAACTGATGGTCAAAGCTGACATATTCAAAGTGCTTTGAGTATTTTTGGACTTCAAGAGAACACTTGGAGTAACTGAGAAGCTGAAAATCAGAGCAAACTGATGTTATTGTCTTTACAGAGAGCAGCGGGAGGAGCTACATTCTCTTTTAAATTTACAGCATTACACTCAAACTCAGCACTTCCAGCATCTGTTTCAAAATTAAAGCCTTTAAGCATTACAGTACACAGTTAGTCCCATTTCTGAGGCCTTTATTGTGAAGCACTTACAGGAACCTGCCTGCATCTGTGGCTCACACATTAACACAGTAACAGGTGTTATACTATATTCTATGTTATTCTAGGACAGCAGGAAACAACACAGATGAAGACGAGGCTGAGAAGCTTCAGTATTTGTTATAAAAATCCCAGCTTGCGTGTGTGTATGTATATATATATATATATATATATATATATATATATATATATATATATATATATATATATATATATATATATATATATGTGTGTGTGTGTGTGTGTGTATTTACAGTGGCCTGTAAAAGTATTCATAGCCCTTGAACTTTTCCATAGTGGTACAAGTGGTACACAACTGTGAAGTGGAAAGAAAATTATACATGATTCAAAACATTTTTTACAAATAAAAAACTGAAAAGTGCGGTGTGCAAAAGTATTGAGCTCCAGGTGATTTCAGGATGGAACCCACATGAATGAACAGTTTACGTCCTGTTTAAACTGGTTTCAGAACAGTTTAGCTGGATGGAGCCTGGAAGCAGCTTAAAGGAGACTTCTTTGGTTTTGTTTGTTGAAAGGAACCTCTGTGGAAGGGCACATTTATTCCAATAGACGGCTGAAGAGGGGGGAGAGACCAGACCTGCCTGGAACAGTGACCTGATTATAGAGTTGGAGTGGGGCCACGTAAAGACAAAGGAAAGATGTAATAACATCAAAATGTCTCCTTGTTTTATCACAATTATTGATAATCACTGTAGCGTCCCCGTTGCAAAGATGGTCTCTCATCCATCTTTCAACTTTGCAAACGGGTAAACAGGTAAAGAGCTAAAAGTTAACCCACAGCACCGATTGGACAGCAGACTGCTGACACTGATGCTGTGCATGTTTCTGTGGCAGCAGGCTGACTGTTTTTACTGCCTAAGGTGCTCTTTTTGTTTTTCTTGATGACAAGCTGAAGCTGTTCTCTTGGTAGTTTCACCTGCAGACACACACACACACACCTCTGTTTACTGCTTCTTTGGAGTCTCAGGGTTTTTCCTCTAACAGCTGATTTTTCTCTGCAGGTGAAACTCATGAAGACATGTTGCAGCAGGAACTCCCGGAAAAAGAAGATGGAGATGGAAACATGCAGTTTGGAGCTGCCAATCTTCAGATCATTCCTGTTGTTGTTGTTGCAGCTGTGGTTGTTGTTGTTGTGGTTGGTTTGGGGGCACTCTGGCAATCTAATGAAAGTAAGAAGCATCATCAGGTCAGGTGTCTCAGTGTGTGACTGGAGGTTTGTTCTCAGTTAACTAAAATCAGCTCAGTCCCCTGTTTTAAATCACTTGTGCACTGAATACACAACAAAACAAAAATTGATTAATTAAACATAATAAAAACAAAAGAGATGCTGAGTTGTCGAGCAACTTTTTTTTTATTGTTTTTGTACTTTTCATCAACAATATCTCAGCTTTGAGTCTGTGTTTAATGTTTTATTTAATAATGTGACAGTCATGGACACTAAAATGAGGTTTAATTTGAATTTTGATGATGAAGATTCAAGCAGAGATAAAGATGAGGCTGAGAGGCTTCATGATCTATTGATAAACTCCTTCTAACATCTGATCCTGTGATCATTTGTTGATTGATTTCAATGAAGCATGGAGCGTGGAACTGCTTCTCTGTGATATTTTTCATTTATTTTATTTTATTTTTACAGGGTCACAAATGTCACATGAACCGTGCAGCATGAACAGCCTGAGCTACAGTGTAACAACATTTGTTACCCTCCTGAAGTCCCTGCTTATGTGCACATTTATCAAACTTATGTTTCGGTTTGTCAACATATTTGGCAAAATATTTACCTCTGATTTGTATGATTGCTACAGATACATCACACACACACACACACACACACACACACACACACACACACACACACACACACACACACACACACACACACACACACCCTCCCCCGCCCAGACACACACACATATACATACGTCATTATTTTTTTCTTCCTTAACAGAATAACAGTCGTTTCGTCGCTGATCACAGCTGCAAACAGACCTGCTGTCACACTCGGAGACTTTCACCTTTATTTAAAAACTCCACGTCGATCCCGTCAGGTTTTAAACTCGGATATTCTGCTATCCTCGGGAATCCCAGCATCCTTTGGATATTTAGAAAACTCCGCAGTCGCATCAGCAGAACAATGAGGCGGAAGTAGCTGCAGGAGCATCGGAGCGTCAAACTGAGTTTCTGCAGGTGAGCTTTGACTTGTTTTGAATCCAGCAGTGTGCCGAGAGCTGTTTTTGTTCGGTTTGCTTGTTTTTCATATTTATCATTTAAAGCCAAAGTAAGTGCGCATTTAAGTGGATCAAATGTCTTCCCAGCAGATCACGTTTTTGACCCACAGTGTGCATTAACACGGAGCGAGTTCAATATGTGTTTTCTTTTTTTTTTTTTTGCTGGCTCCTAAAACCCTAAAAGCTCAGAGACGCACTGCATGAAGAGGATAATCAGACTTCCTGTTCATGTTTACTGCGTCTGTCTGTTGTTCTCTTCTTCAGCGCATATCTGAGCGAGCTGAGCGCTGCTTCCTTTAACCAGAGACACCATCAGCTGACGGACAGCCTGCAAAAATATATGCAGTAAAATGCGCCTCAAATGTTGCAAATAAGCAAGAGAGCAAGAAAACTCGGTAATGTTGTCAGTGAACGAGTTCATGTATTAATTGCAGTGCGCTTTTATTCAGAGTCAAGCCAAACAGACCCGAGTTTCACTGACTGAACATTATCAGTGATAAATGTAAATGCTCAGCTTCTAACAGTGTCCTAGCAGCTGCGTTTGCAGCGACGTTAAAGAACCTCAGCAGCATCGGAACCAAACAAACACGTTTCTACACTAACTGCGTCACCAGCTGGAGACATGAAAGCTGCGGAGACAATGTGACGCACAGTTTGCGCTTCTGCAGCTTTACAGCTGCGCTCCGTTTAACGGAGGTCCGTCGGGCTCTAAATGAAAAAAAAAAAGAAAAAAAGCTGCAGATATGAAGTGAACTTCAGCACAAACACTTTATCACACTCAAACCAGCCGAATTAGAAAATGCGGCGATTACAACCGATTTATGCCGAAGCTCAGACACACAGCTCACAGCACTTTATTTCCTCTCTCTGACTTCCGCATCCGTTCCTGTTATCAAATGTTCAGTTTGCGGAAACTTTAGATAAGAAAGATAAGTTTAGGTTTCCGCCTGAGGGGAGCTCGTTTCTTCTCATTTTAAGACATCTTAAAGAAACATGATACAGGCATGTGCAGGCTGTCTGAATCTCAAATACGCGTCACTGGCAGACTAAATAATATTTCGATATAACGGTATAACACTTCTCATTCATAACCAACCATTCCTCTATATTCTAATTCAGAATTAAATTAGGACTATAAAGTAAAGCGGACCTGTTTGTGGAGGGTTTGTAAGAAAGGAGCGCAGGTTAAAAGAGACAGACGCTTTTAGAAGAACTGGGTCAGCATTCAGTCTCCCGTTAACTGATCCTGAGCTCAGATGTGTGCTGATAGTAGCGGCTGCCAGTGAGAGTGAAGATGAATGCATTAAAGCAGCGGGAGAAAGTTTCCTCATTTTTTCCAAAATATCCCAAAGTTCCTCGGGCATTATGAATCAATGCAATATGCTTTGAAATAGCCTGACAGCATCAGGATCCACTCAGGAACTGGCTGTCAAGTGAAAGAGACAAAACACAATCAACAGTATTTCAACGTTTGTTATTTAATTCCACGATGATCTGGGTGGTATTCTAATAATGAAATAATTATAAAATAAAATAAAATCCTTTAGAGAGAAATCTGTCTTCAAATGAAGTGTTTTTAAAGAGGAAAACAAAACAAAAAAACCTGACAGAAAACAAGAAGTTTAGTTTGAGTTTCCCTTTTTCTTCTTTCCCTGCATGTGCACCTTCTCCGCTAACATTAACACAGCAGCCGCTCCGCTTCCTCTGCGTCTGTTTTCACGCGTTTGCAGATTTGATTGGGATGAGTTCCAGTGTACGCGCCTGCTCTGCGGCGTTTCCTCGGTGCGCGGTAGTGATGGGCACCGACGGAATTGTGAGCGTTTTTTTTTTTTTTTTTGGTGGAAACTGCTCGTGGTTGATGTGTGGCAGCACGTGCGTGTCTACAGTGAGAGACGGTTGGGTGGGGTGGAGCTCGACACCGGAAAGAGAAAATAGCACTTTGCACAATTTAGCCTCTTTCCCAATCAAAAAGTCGTCTTTTTGTGTCAGTAATAGTATTGTAACGTTGTAAACACACTTCCACAGTCGGCGATGTTCACAACAAAGGTCGTCTTTATTAGCAGAAAAACGGCTGCTGTAGGCCACAGCCACGCCAACCACAACTACAACAACGGAACAGCAACACACACACACAGGCAAGCTCTCGGTCTTTTCTCTCTCTCCATGCTGCCTTCACGAACCTCCCGAACAGTCCGAAATCCCACAACATCAACACGCTCTCTAACTAAGAGAATCGCTACAGTATAATAGTATGAAACCGAAGCTTCGACACGTGCTTCGAACCCTGGGCTTCTGGAGGAGCTGCCATTAAAAAGACAGAAACAATAGTGGAAACATATAGGGATGAGTGAGAAGGGAAAAATCATCTCTTACTTTGTATACATTCACACATACACAGTATAAGGTTACAAAAACCTCTGCGATAGAGCAGAAACATATAGCATGGGAGCACTAGGGTGGGGAGGGATGGACAGGGGAGCCAGCGGAGGCGAGGGGGGGGTTCAGCCTACTGTGGGGCTAGGTCATCAGCGGCTAGGTCAGGGAAATCAGTCCAACACAGGTCAGAAGAAGACAGGACGGCGGGGGGGGGGGGGGGGGGGGTGGTAGAGCATCTGTTTACAAACATCCCGGAGACAATTTGATAAGCGGCAGTCCAAGAACGCCACGGAGCCAAATTCCTGAAAATCCAATTCTCATCCAAATCTTCTTGGTTCGTTCCTTCACCGTGCAGAAACAGATACATACATCTCCAAGATCTTACCCCTCAGAATCAGCTCCAGATATACAGAGTCTGAGTTTGAGTCTGTACCTTCCTGCATTCCTGTCATAAGCAGCCTTATCAAGGCCAGACAGCTGCCCAGACTTCCTGAATTGCAACGACAAGCCAGGTATGTCCAGGTCCAATTCGGAGAAATCCCAGTGTCAATAAACCGAATGTGTGTGTCCTCCATTGACAATACGGCCAGGCACGTCATCTTCCACACCACACAGGAATCCATAACGTAGCCAGCTGGAATGTCAATTGATAAGAGGGAATAGGGTTCTCCTTCCCCCAATCTCCTCATGGTGAAAATTTGATCAAAACAATGGCGTTGAGAGACCAGCTGACCAGATCCATAATTATAAATTCCAGTTCGGAAGTGTGAAGAGAGGCTCTAAAGCAGCAAAGCAGGGGAAAAAGGAAGGGCTGGGAGAGAAGAAAAGTGCGACCGTCTCGGCTGAGAGCTGAAGAGAAAAAAAACAAAAAAACCCAGTTAATGCCATGTTTTCTCAGCACTCTGATCGATAACACAACACACACATTCATCCATCTTTATCTGTAATAGAACCTGATATCATGATATTTGGTCATAATGTGTGTGCCTCAAACAATGCAAAGATGCTTCAGATCACTGAGGTGTGTGAGCGTGTGCATGCAGATGTGTTTGTACTTTTCCAGGAGAGGGCGCTAGTGAAGCCTTTAGTAAAGTTTTTACTTCCTGTCACGTTCTCTGGTGCTAATGCTCTGGTGTCTCTCCACATGTCACACATGGCTTTCTTCCTGTGGCTTTTGCCTTTAATTGCTTCATCTAAAGGTGAGTGTAACTGAACATGTTTACATTTTAATTCTTCTAAAGCTTAAAAACTCTCCAGTAAAAATGTCAAGGTGTTTAACTTACATGTACTTTAAAATAATTAATTTAACTGGTTAAATGTTCACTTCTATATTAATAATGTTTTATTTGTTGGGCTGACTTTCTCATTTAAAAGAGTGTTTCTGTGATTTTTTTTTTTTAAAGGCACTGTATGGAAAACTTTGATTTTCAGGCTCATGTTTAGCCTTCATACTGAACAGTAAAATCATCACACATCAAATTTTTTTTTTTGCTTTTTTTAAAAAATAAAACTTCACTTTAAAACTACTCAAAAATAACAAACTATCAATCATTTTCAGGATTTAACCTTTTAAATGCCAGTTTTATTATTTGAATGACTGCATTTAAAAAAAAAAAGAAAGAAAGAGAGAAATCTGATTATTTTTCATATTCCAAACAATAAATGGATGGCACATTGGTGGTGATTAGAGCCTTAGATATGTAAAAGATTAGCAACAAAATTGTTTTGATTGCATCGCTATTTTTTATGTAGTGCCAGATATTCCATCTGGACATGATGTTCCATGCATGAAGTTCTTACTGTACTGGAGAGCTCCTTCAGTGACAGACTGCTGCATCCTAAATGTCTCTCTACGTACCACAGATCTTTCCTCCCAGCAGCTTTAAAACTTTTTAACCATCACTGCTCCCAACAAAATCACAATCAATAGTATGTAAATATTGTATGGTAATATATGCAGTATATTGTAAATACTCTGTCCTGTTCAAGGTTCAACACACAGACGCACCATGTGCATTTTTCAAGTGAACCCATAACTGGTTACATTTCTGTGCAATACATATTATTGTAATTATTATTAGTAGTATTAGTATAACTATTATTCTTGTTAATCTTGTCTTGTTTTTTATATATTGTTTTTCAACATGGTAAATTATATTTATATCTGTGGCTGCTGTTACATCTAAATTTCCCCCTCTGTGGGACAATGAAGGCTGTTTCTTCTTCTTGTTTCACACCTTCATGGCAAAAATGTACACACACAAAATCAGCCATAAAATCTTCATTCATTCATTTTTTTCATAAATCATTTAATCAGCTTCAGACCTACTCAAATATACCAAACATTAATTAATTTAGAAAGCATTTTAACCCTTTAAATCCCAGTTTAATCACATGAATTATTAGTTATTCATTTAAAAAAACACAACAAAATTGAATTATTTTCAATATAATAAATGCTAGGGGGATGGGGCGTGGGTGGTGATCAGTGCCTTGGATATGTCAAACATCAACAACAAAATTAATTTGATTGCATTATTCTTTTTTATGTATAGTGCCAGATACTCTCTCTGGACGCCTTTGTGGCCAAAAATGCCTCCTTGACTTCCACTGAAACCACAGTTTTTGATCTCACCGCAACTGCAGTATAAAAACATGCATTCTGTAATATTAGCATTTGTTTTTGAAGAAAAGGAGTGATATTTGACATTTTGACTGTATTCCATTGGATTCAGTCATTTTCACATGTTAGGCTGATGAATGAAACTCTTGAATTTTTGCCAGTTATATTATGGAGCCATGTGAGTACCAGGAGGAGTTGGGAGGAGACAGAGAAAGAGACAGGGAGACTGAGAGAGAGAAACAGAGAGGCAGACAGAGTCAGAGAGAGAGACAGACAGAGACGGTGAGGCAGAGAGAGAGACAGTGAAGCAGAGAGAGAGACAGAGAGACAGACAGTCAGAGAGAGAGAAAGAGAGAGACAGAGAGGCAGAGAGAGAGAAAGTGAAGCAGAGAGAGAGACAGAGAGTCAGAGAGAGAGACAGCTGGAGACCGGGAGGCAGAGAGAGAGACAGAGGGAGGCAGACAGAGAAAGAGAGGCAGACAGACAGAGTCAGAGAGCGAGACAGAGAGAGAGAGAGAGACACACAGACAGAGTCAGAGAGCGAGACAGAGAGAGAGAGAGAGAGACACAGAGAGAGTCAGTGAGGGAGAGTGAGAGACGGGGAGACAGAGAGAGAGAAAGAGAGACAGAGAAAGACGGTTAGACAGAGAGACACAGTGCGGCAGAGAGAGACAGAGAGAGGTAGAGAGAGACGGAGAGGGACAGTTAGACAGAGAGAGACAGTATGGCAGAGAGAGACAGAGAGACTTTTCGACAGAGACAGAGAGTCAGAGAGAAAGACAGTGAGGCAGAGAGAGACAGAGAGAAAGACAGTGAGACAGAGAGAGAGATAGTGAGGCAGAGACAGAGATAGTGAGGCAGAGAGAGAGACAGTGAGTCAAAGAGAGAGACAGTGAGGCAGAGAGAGACAGAGAGGCAGAGAGAGACAGAAAGAGACAGAGAGGCAGAGAGAGACAGAGAGGCAGAGAGAGAAAGAAAGAGACAGAGAGGCAGAGAGAGACAGAGAGGCAGAGAGAGACAGAAAGAGACAGAGAGGCAGAGAGAGAGACAGAGAGTCAGAGAAAGACACAGAGTCAGAGAGAGACAGTGAGGCAGAGAAATAGACAGAGTCAGAGAGAGACAGTGAGGCAGAGAGAGAGACAGAGAGTCAGAGAAAGAGACAGAGGCAGAGAGAGACAGTGAGGCAGAGAGAGACAGTGAGGCAGAGAGAGACAGAGAGTCAGAGAGAGACAGTGAGGCAGAGAGAGACAGTGAGGCAGAGAGAGACAAAGAGTCAGAGACAGACAGTGAGGCAGAGAGAGACAGTGAGGCAGAGAGAGACAGAGAGTCAGAGAGAGACAGAGAGGCAGAGAGAGACAGTGAGGCAGAGAGAGACAGTGAGGCAGAGAGAGACAGTGAGGCAGAGAGAGACAGAGAGTCAGAGAGAGACAGTGAGGCAGAGAGAGACAGTGAGGCAGAGAGAGACAGAGAGGCAGAGAGAGACAGTGAGGCAGAGAGAGACAGTGAGGCAGAGAGAGACAGAGAGTCAGAGAGAGACAGTGAGGCAGAGAGAGACAGTGAGGCAGAGAGAGACAGTGAGGCAGAGAGAGAGAGACAGAGAGTCAGAGAAAGAGACAGAGAGGCAGAGAGAGACAGTGAGGCAGAGAAAGACAGTGAGGCAGAGAGAGACAGTGAGGCAGAGAAAGACAGTGAGGCAGAGAGAGACAGTGAGGCAGAGAGAGAGACAGTGAGGCAGAGAGAGACAGTGAGGCAGAGAGAGACAGTGAGGCAGAGAGAGACAATGAGGCAGAGAGAGACAGAGAGTCAGAGAAGGAGACAGAGTCAGAGAGAGACAGTGAGGCAGAGAGAGAGATAGTGAGGCAGAGAGAGAGAGACAGAGAGGCAGAGAGAGACAGAGAGTCAGAGAAGGATACAGAGTCAGAGAGAGACAGTGAGGCAGAGAGAGAGACAGAGAGGCAGAGAGAGAGATAGAGTCAGAGAGAGACAGTGAGGCAGAGAGAGACAGAAAGAGACAGAGACGCAGAGAGAGAGACAGAGGCAGAGAGAGACAGTGAGGCAGAAAGAGACAGAGAGTCAGAGAGAGACAGAGAGGCAGAGAGAGACAGTGAGGCAGAGAGAGACAGAGAGTCAGTGAAGGAGACAGAGTCAGAGAGAGACAGTGAGGCAGAGAGAGACAGAAAGAGACAGAGAGGCAGAGAGAGAGACAGAGGCAGAGAGAGACAGTGAGACAGAGAGAGACAGAGAGTCAGAGAGAGACAGTGAGGCAGAGAGAGAGATAGTGAGGCAGAGAGAGAGACAGAGAGGCAGAGAGAGACAGAGAGTCAGAGAAGGATACAGAGTCAGAGAGAGACAGTGAGGCAGAGAGGCAGAGAGAGAGAGACAGAGAGGCAGAGAGAGAGATAGTGAGGCAGAGAGAGAGACAGAGAGTCAGAGAAAGAGACAGAGTCAGAGAGAGACAGTGAGGCAGAGAGAGACAGAAAGAGACAGAGACGCAGAGAGAGAGACAGAGGCAGAGAGAGACAGTGAGGCAGAGAGAGACAGTGAGGCAGAGAGAGACAGAGAGTCAGAGAGAGACAGTGAGGCAGAGAGAGACAGAGAGGCAGAGAGAGACAGTGAGGCAGAGAGAGACAGAGAGTCAGAGAAGGAGACAGAGTCAGAGAGAGACAGTGAGGCAGAGAGAGACAGAGAGTCAGAGAAGGAGACAGAGGCAGAGAGAGACAGTGAGGCAGAGAGAGACAGAGAGGCAGAGAGAGACAGAGAGTCAGAGAAGGAGACAGAGTCAGAGAGAGACAGTGAGGCAGAGAGAGAGACAGAGAGTCAGAGAAGGAGACAGAGTCAGATAGAGACAGTAAGGCAGAGAGAGAGTCAGAGAAGGAGACAGAGAGGCAGAGAGAGACAGTGAGGCAGAGAGAGAGACAGAGAGGCAGAGAGAGACAGAGAGGCAGAGAGAGACAGTGAAGCAGAGAGACACAGAGAGTCAGAGAAGGAGACAGAGTCAGAGAGAGACAGTAAGGCAGAGAGAGACAGAAAGAGACAGAGAGGCAGAGAGAGAGACAGAGGCAGAGAGAGACAGTGAGGCAGAGAGAGACAGTGAGGCAGAGAGAGACAGAGAGGCAGAGAGAGACAGAGAGGCAGAGAAGGAGACAGAGTCAGAGAGAGACAGTGAGGCAGAGAGAGACAGAGAGGCAGAGAGAGACAGAGAGGCAGAGAGAGACAGTGAGGCAGAGAGAGACAGAGAGTCAGAGAGAGACAGTGAGGCAGAGAGAGAGACAGAGAGGCAGAGAGAGACAGAGAGGCAGAGAGAGACAGAGAGTCAGAGAGAGACAGTGAGGCAGAGAGAGACAGTGAGGCAGAGAGAAACAGAGAGGCAGAGAAGGAGACAGAGAGGCAGAGAGAGAGACAGAGGCAGAGAGAGACAGTGAGGCAGAGAGAGACAGTGAGGCAGAGAGAGACAGAGAGTCAGAGAGAGACAGTGAGGCAGAGAGAAAGACAGAGAGGCAGAGAGAGACAGAGAGGCAGAGAAGGAGACAGAGTCAGAGAGAGACAGTGAGGCAGAGAGAGAGACAGAGAGTCAGAGAAGGAGACAGAGTCAGAGAGAGACAGTAAGGCAGAGAGAGACAGAGAGGCAGAGAGAGACAGTGAGTCAGAGAGAGACAGTGAGGGAGAGAGAGAGACAGAGAGGCAGAGAGAGAGATAGTGAGGCAGAGAGAGACAGAAAGAGACAGAGAGGCAGAGAGAGAGACAGAGAGTCAGAGAAAGAGACAGAGGCAGAGAGAGACAATGAGGCAGAGAGAGAGACAGAGAGTCAGAGAAAGAGACAGAGGCAGAGAGAGACAGTGAGGCAGAGAGAGAAAGAGAGGCAGAGAGAGACAGAGAGAGAGACAGTGAGGCAGAGAGAGACAGTGAGATAGAGAGAGAAACAGAGAGTCAGAGAAGGAGACAGAGAGTCAGAGAGAGACAGTGAGGCAGAGAGAGAAAGAGAGGCAGAGAGAGACAGAGAGAGAGACAGTGAGGCAGAGAGAGACAGAGAGATAGAGAGAGAGACAGAGAGGCAGAGAGAGACAGAGAGATAGAGAGAGAGACAGAGAGGCAGAGAGAGACAGAGAGGCAGAGAGAGACAGTGAGGCAGAGAGAGACAGAGAGTCAGAGAAGGAGACAGAGAGTCAGAGAGAGACAGTGAGGCAGAGAGAGAGACAGAGAGTCAGAGAAGGAGACAGAGTCAGAGAGAGACAGTGAGGCAGAGAGAGAGATAGTGAGGCAGAGACAGAGACAGAGAGGCAGAGAGAGAGACAGAGAGGCACAGAGAGACAGAGAGGCAGAGAGAGACAGTGAGTCAGGGAGAGACAGTGAGGCAGAGAGAGAGATAGTGAGGCAGAGACAGAGACAGAGAGGCAGAGAGAGAGATAGTGAGGCAGAGAGAGAGACAGAGAGGCAGAGAGAGACAGAAAGAGACAGAGAGGCAGAGCGAGAGACAGAGAGTCAGAGAAAGAGACAGAGTCAGAGAGAGACAGTGAGGCAGAGAGAGACAGAAAGAGACAGAGAGGCAGAGAGAGAGACAGAGAGTCAGAGAAAGAGACAGAGGCAGAGAGAGACAGTGAGGCAGAGAGAGACAGTGAGATAGAGAGAGAAACAGAGAGTCAGAGAAGGAGACAGAGAGTCAGAGAGAGACAGTGAGGCAGAGAGAGAGAAAGAGAGGCAGAGAGAGACAGAGAGAGAGACAGTGAGGCAGAGAGAGACGGTGAGATAGAGAGAGAGACAGAGAGGCAGAGAGAGACAGAGAGATAGAGAGAGAGACAGAGAGGCAGAGAGAGACAGAGAGGCAGAGAGAGACAGTGAGGCAGAGAGAGACAGAGAGTCAGAGAAGGAGACAGAGAGTCAGAGAGAGACAGTGAGGCAGAGAGAGAGAAAGAGAGGCAGAGAGAGTCAGAGAGAGAGACACTGAGGCAGAGAGAGACAGACAGAGAGAGAGAAAGAGAGTCAGAGAGAGACGGAGAGAGACAGAGTCAGAGAGAGAGAGATAGGGAGACAGAGAGAGAGACAGAGAGGCAGAGAGAGACAGAAAGAGACAGTGAGGCAGAGAGGCAGAGACAGAGATAGTGAGGCAGAGAGAGAGACAGAGAGGCAGAGAGAGAGATAGTGAGGCAGAGAGAGAGACAGAGAGGCAGAGAGAGACAGAAAGAGACAGAGAGGCAGAGAGAGAGACAGAGAGTCAGAGAAAGAGACAGAGGCAGAGAGAGACAGTGAGGCAGAGAGAGACAGTGAGGCAGAGAGAGACAGAGAGTCAGAGAGAGACAGTGAGGCAGAGAGAGACAGTGAGGCAGAGAGAGACAGTGAGGCAGAGAGAGACAGAGAGTCAGAGAAGGAGACAGAGTCAGAGAGAGACAGTAAGGCAGAGAGAGACAGAGAGTCAGAGAAGGAGACAGAGAGGCAGAGAGAGACAGAGAGGCAGAGAGAGACAGAGAGTCAGAGAAGGAGACAGAGTCAGAGAGAGACAGTAAGGCAGAGAGAGACAGAGAGTCAGAGAAGGAGACAGAGTCAGAGAGAGACAGTGAGGCAGAGAGAGACAGAGAGTCAGAGAAGGAGACAGAGTCAGAGAGAGACAGTAAGGCAGAGAGAAAGACAGAGAGTCAGAGAAGGAGACAGAGAGGCAGAGAGAGACAGAGAGGCAGAGAGAGACAGAGAGTCAGAGAAGGAGACAGAGTCAGAGAGAGACAGTAAGGCAGAGAGAAAGACAGAGAGTCAGAGAAGGAGACAGAGAGGCAGAGAGAGACAGTGAGGCAGAGAGAGACAGAGAGTCAGAGAGAGACAGTGAGGCAGAGAGAGAGACAGAGAGGCAGAGAGAGAGACAGAGGCAGAGAGAGACAGAGAGTCAGAGAAGGAGACAGAGTCAGAGAGAGACAGTGAGGCAGAGAGAAACAGAGAGGCAGAGAAGGAGACAGAGAGGCAGAGAGAGACAGTGAGCCAGAGAGAGACAGAGAGTCAGAGAAGGAGACAGAGAGGCAGAGAGAGACAGAGAGGCAGAGAGAGACAGAGAGTCAGAGAAGGAGACAGAGTCAGAGAGAGACAGTAAGGCAGAGAGAGACAGAGAGTCAGAGAAGGAGACAGAGTCAGACAGAGACAGTGAGGCAGAGAGAGACAGAAAGTCAGAGAAGGAGACAGAGTCAGAGAGACAGTAAGGCAGAGAGAAAGACAGAGAGTCAGAGAAGGAGACAGAGAGGCAGAGAGAGACAGTGAGGCAGAGAGAGACAGAGAGTCAGAGAAGGAGACAGAGTCAGAGAGAGACAGTAAGGCAGAGAGAGACAGAGAGTCAGAGAAGGAGACAGAGAGGCAGAGAGAGACAGTGAGGCAGAGAGAAAGACAGAGAGTCAGAGAAGGAGACAGAGAGGCAGAGAGAGAGAGAGAGACAGAGAGAGACAGAGAGTCAGAGAAGGAGACAGAGTCAGAGAGAGACAGTGAGGCAGAGAGAGATAGTGAGGCAGAGAGAGAGACAGAGAGGCAGAGAGAGACAGAAAGAGACAGAGAGGCAGAGAGAGAGACAGAGTCAGAGAGAGACAGTGAGGCAGAGAGAGACAGAAAGAGACAGAGAGGCAGAGAGAGAGACATAGAGTCAGAGAAAGAGACAGAGGCAGAGAGAGACAGTGAGGCAGAGAGAGACAGAAAGAGACAGAGAGGCAGAGAGAGAGACATAGAGTCAGAGAAAGAGACAGAGGCAGAGAGAGACAGTGAGGCAGAGAGAGACAGTGAGGCAGAGAGAGACAGAAAGAGACAGAGAGGCAGAGAGAGAGACAGAGAGTCAGAGAAAGAGACAGAGGCAGAGAGAGACAGAGAGGCAGAGAGAGACAGTGAGGCAGAGAGAGACAGTGAGAGAGACAGAGAGGCAGAGAGAGACAGTAAGGCAGAGAGAAAGACAGAGAGTCAGAGAAGGAGACAGAGAGGCAGAGAGAGACAGTGAGGCAGAGAGAGACAGAGAGTCAGAGAAGGAGACAGAGTCAGAGAGAGACAGTGAGGCAGAGAGAGAGATAGTGAGGCAGAGAGACAGACAGAGAGGCAGAGAGAGACAGAAAGAGACAGAGAGGCAGAGAGAGAGACAGAGAGACAGAGAGTCAGAGAAAGAGACAGAGTCAGAGAGAGACAGTGAGGCAGAGAGAGACAGAAAGAGACAGAGAGGCAGAGAAAGAGACATAGAGTCAGAGAAAGAGACAGAGGCAGAGAGAGACAGTGAGGCAGAGAGAGACAGTGAGGCAGAGAGAGACAGAAAGAGACAGAGAGGCAGAGAGAGAGACAGAGAGTCAGAGAGAGAGACAGAGGCAGAGAGAGACAGAGAGGCAGAGAGAGACAGTGAGGCAGAGAGAGACAGTGAGAGAGACAGAGAGGCAGAGAGAGACAGTGAGAGAGACAGAGAGGCAGAGAGAGACAGAGAGTCAGAGAAGGAGAAAGAGAGGCAGAGAGAGACAGAGCGAGACAGAGAGAGAGAGAGAGAGTCAGAGAGAGGCAGAGAGAGACAGAGAGAGGCAGAGAGAGACAGAGAGAGGCAGAGAGAGAGAGAGAGAGAGAGTCAGAGAGAGGCAGAGAGAGGCAGAGAGCGACAGATATATATATATATATATATATATATATATATATATATATATATATATATATTAGGGGTGAAAAGGTCACGTGTTTCAGGTGTCTTTTAAATGAAGTGCTTCAGTAAACCTATTGACTTCTCACATTGATGTAATCAAAAACAACAGCATAAAAGTGTTACTATGTTTATGCTCTTCGCTGCGTTTAAAGCCAAAGATAAACATGCAGCTTGGCTGAGGGCTCATTAACAAGCAGAGAAGGAGAAAGAGCTGGAGGAAAAATAAAGAGACATTTTAGTACAGAGGAAGCATTAGAAATTGTCATTGAGCCTTTTTCTTCCACCGAGCTGCACGACTCATGATGAATAAGACTGAGACCAAACTTTTTCACTATCCACTCACTTTTCAGAGGAAAGGTCACAGGTGCTCTCAGCAGTGGAGGAATCCAGTGACCAATCCGTGTCAGACTCCCCAACAAAGTTTGCCTTCTTCAAATGAGTCCTGCAGCTCTGTGGTACTCTACTGAATAAACAGTGATGTGGAAAATCATTCCTCAGACACAGCTACACACTGCTTCGGGTCACTCAGCTCTCTGAAATAATCCTAAACCTCCTCAGATGTGATCCCAAGTCTGCCAACAAGAGCTCAAACTGCCCACTGACATCCTGAAATATCACAGGCTTCAGCTCCGGGATCAAACTATGAAACTCTCCCTGCTGTTATTTTCTTATGAGCTGAATGAACCCAGAATATGTTTCTTCCTTCTCTTGTTTAGAAACATCAGGACCTCAGTACATCATCCTTAGATGTCAACTTCATTTTTTCCACAGTGCGTTTTATGAGGGCGATTTATTCACAAGAACAAAATGTGTCCAGTGTGTACGTAGGACAAATTCACATCCAAAAGATTCGGAATCTTTTTTTAATAAAAGTTGTTTTTTTCTGTTTTAATTCTTCCTGTAACCTCTGAGTTTCAGCAGTGGCAGAAAAGTCAGAAACAAAGTGAAGTGAAAGCTTCGTGCTCTCGGGGAGAACCCAGACTTTGTTAGTTGGAAGCTTGACAGGCCCACGTTCCCACTTTTGGGAAATCCTGTTGGACACATGACTCCGACCCCTGATAATAAATGTGACAAGAAGGGGCTTTAGACTCTGCATGTGAGATGACTTGGACTCAATGTGTTTTGTGTTAACGCATGAGACTGTCACAGTTATTTTGACCAAAGAAATTCACACTATTACTTTAATAACTATGATAATTTAATAAAACTCGGTCATTTTAACTTTGGTGTCTTTTTACGCCAATAATTAAACTCAGATTATGTGTATGGGGAGGTGGAACGGGCCCTCTGTGTAAATGTGTGTTGACAGACTACCTGGAAATTAAAAATGTATCACAGAAATATAAAAAGTATTTCCATGAAGGTATCAGCTGTTTGTGCTGCTCTCAGTTCAGCTCAGTGTATCACTGACTGTGTGTGAGTCATTAGCATCAGTCTGGAGTCACTGTCTGCTGTCCAGGTTTAGAGCAGAGCAGGACCGGCAGCTGGACACTGAACACATCATAGACCTCAGAGCGGTGCGTTCAGGTGCACAAGTGAAGAGCCTTACAGGACAGCTCTGATCACAGCTGCTCAGCTTTGGTGTCAGAGGACAGTGCAAAGACTTTTAATGATAACTCTTCATTATCTGGACTCAGATCATTCACGAGTGGATTAAACCCAACTTGAAAAGCTGCTGAAGGTCACGCTTACAGACCCACACAGAGCTGGAACCTGTGGAGTTCTCGGTGTAATCACGAAAAAAGTTTGCATGAAATTTTCAAACCTAAGATGTGTGAAGTGCTCATGTGACATTCACATTTAATGATTTCAGTCAGTTTCATCTTAATTTTGGTGAGTTAAATATCAAATGTTGTTTTAAGAGTAATAAAATGCTGATTGATTTCTTTCCTTCAGCTCTGCAGCAGGATGTGCAGGCGAAGCTTGGAGAGAACGTCACTCTTCAGTGTCAGATTCCCAAAAATGAAACCATCTCAGTGCTGAAGTGGAGCAGAGCTGACCTGAGCACAGACGGCTACGTCTACTTCTACAGGAACAGCCGCTCCTATCAAAACTACCAGCATCCATCTTTCCACGGCCGAGTGAAGCTGAGGAGCCCGGAGATGAAGGACGGAGACGTTTCTCTGATCCTGGAGAACGTCACGTTTAATGACACTGGGATATATGAGTGTCACATAGCAGTGAGGAACTCTGGGAGCAGTAACAGAGCTCACTCTGAGATCAGCCACTTCATCAACCTCACAGTCACAGGTGAAACAGATGAAAACACGTTGGAGCAGGATTTCATGGAAATAGGAGATGCAGATGGAAACACACGTGACAGAGAAGCAGAACCTCTGATCGTTCACATTGTTGTTGCTGCTACTACTGCTGCTGCTGCTGTTGCTGCTATCATTGGTGTTGTGATATTTTGGAGATTTAGAAGAAATATGAGCACATCACAACCAAATCTGTATTGAATAAAGTAATGATGCATTTTTATATTTTGTTTCTTTGTTTCACGCACACACTGAAAAAAAAATCTGTTGGCTCATATTGAAAAAGTTTAATAACGTTTTAAGCTGCACAGCTTTTTAGAGTTTATTCGACTTTGTTAAAAAAATATTGGGCAAACACAGACCTGTCATTTAGTCGACACAGTTCAAAATATTAGGCTGACAGAACTTTTTCATTCAGACTTTAGGTTAACAACTTATTTATTTCTCTTGGGTCAAAGTTGCTGAATTTTCTCCAAGATGAAATATTGAGTAAGAACAGCTTTTTATAACAAGTTGTTGGTATTGTTTCTCTGTGGGATCCATTTGGATCGGCTGTTACACTTTTTAAAATATGCAGCTCAGTTTGTGTCAGTTGTTGGTCTCAGTGTTCTTCTCTCACAGCAAACTGGTCTCTACCTTCACAGGAGACCATGAAGTACAATCAACACCAAATAGCTGCAATGATGTTGACAGCTGTAGCCAAAGATCCATAAAGACTGAACTATGTCTCTCTTTTCTTTACATATTCAATGTTTTATATTGGTTACTAATTTTTAATTACTAAATCCCTCCAGAGGAGGAGCAGAGTCTGGGAATGAGGGGGATGGCTCGCCCATCTCTGGGGTGAGGTTGTTGAACAACTCCTTGGTGGCAGGGCCCATGGAGTGGACCAGATTCACCCTGATCGTTTCCTGAAGGCGCTGGATGATGTACGGCTGTCGGGTCTGCAACAGTCACCAGAGAGTCCAGCTTCATGCCGACCACAAAGCCGGCCCCCAGCACACCACGATGTAGAACAGGACACTTGCTGTGACAGTGCGTGTTGCACCTGGGTCTGAGGAGGCTGAGGAAGAGCAGCTCCAACGTCTTCATTAGATGTCAGGTGAATGCCACCTTCAGGGTTTGTGCATGAAAAGAAAACTGTACTAACATGCAGTTTAATCCTATGAGAGAGTGAATTTTAACTCCAACCTTTATTAAGCTAGCCTAAATCCTTGCTGTGCCACTTTTTTTTTAATAGTATTATTATTATTATTTTTTGTGACTTTTTTGTCCTTTTTATTTTATTTTATTTTATTTATGTTATTTTTCACATACATGTATATGTGTTCTAGTAACGCCAGAGTCGACAAGCTGAGAAAAAGCAAGAAAAAAGAGAAAGGGGAGAAAATAGAAAAAGACAGAAAGAGAGCCCAAGGAAATGAACTACAATGGTTCATAAACTGCTGCACCTGTTAAAAAAAAAGAAGAAAAAACAACATACAGAATACAAACAATACTTAGAAAAACAAATTTATGTGGAAAAAATAAAGCATGACTACACAAACCAACAATCCGAGGGGCAAGGACCCTGGAGAACCAAACGCAACAGGAAGCCAGCCTGCTCCAGAGTCCAGCCCTCCGTGCAGGCCGGCGGCAGAGTCCTAGTTCCCTAGTTCCCCATCAAACCCAATTGCAGGCCAACCTCTCCCATCTGTGAACTCCCAGTACTCCCTGACTCACTAATACTGCACTCTCCCACTCTCTATGAACCATCAGCAGCAGTTTCACTGATCTCAGGTCAGCTTTAGGTTCACTGTCTAGCATTTCTCCTTTCTTTTCCCTCAATGAAAGAGTGTCACATAAATGCACAGAAAAATCTGATTGGTCAGTTTTAGAGATGATCCTTGAACAACAATTAGGATTTAGTGATTCAAAATTAGTATTCAGTAAAATAATAAACAGATTTAAAAAAATAGAATATATAAAAGGAGACACGCTTCAATCTTTATGGACCTTTTGCTGAAGCTGTTGCCATCACTGCACATATTTTGTGTTGATTGTACTTTGTGGTTTCCTGTGAAGGTAGAGGCAGCAAAACCGGTCAGACAGGTAGAGGCGGAGCAACGCCTGAAAGTACTGCGTCATTTTCCAGAAGCGAACCTTAAAGTGTGAGAGCTGCAGTCGAGTTCTGTTTGTCTCTAAAAGAAGATTCATCGAGTGCATCGGGTTCCTCTCAGCAACAGTGGTGAGTGCAGCTGATCACATTTCCTGTGTCCACACTAATCTTCACTTCACTCTGTTCATTTCATGCTGACTCATCACAGTCACACTGGTTCAGTAGAGATCTGCTCATGTAGCCACAGATCCACAGCCGAAACATGGAGCTGCTGTTTGAAGCAGTGTCACTGCAGCACTGCTCAGGACTGCGCTGATCACTGTTCATTAATCTACTAAAAATCTCAAAGGTGTGTACTGAGTTTGGGCAGGAGTCAGAGTACAGGCAGCATCAGTGCCAGGGATGTCAGCAAGATCAACAAACTGATTCGCAAGGCTGGAACAATCATAGTTAAGAATTTGGAGATGTTTGAGTCAGTGAGGGACAGGAGGTCACTGAACAAACTGCTCTTCATTACGGACAACCCATCTGACCCACTCCACTCCACACTGCCGAGGCAGCAGAACTCCTTCTCCCTCAGACTGATTCAACCTCGCTGCCATAAAGAGCGTTTTTCATTCCTACCATTATAATAACAATAATTTCCCTTGTGGGACTAATAAAATCTATCTATCTATCTATCTATCTATCTATCTATCTATCTATCTATCTATCTATCTATCTATCTATCTATCTGTCTGTCTGTCTGTCTGTCTGTCTGTCTGTCTGTCTGTCTCTGTCTGTCTATCTATCTATCTATCTATCTATCTATCTATCTATCTATCTATCTATCTATCTATCTATCTATCTATCTATCTATCTATCTATCTATCTATCTGTCTGTCTGTCTGTCTGTCTGTCTGTCTGTCTGTCTGTCTGTCTGTCTGTCTATCTATCTATCTATCTATCTATCTATCTATCTATCTATCTATCTATCTATCTATCTATCTATCTATCTATGCCAATTACAGACAGTTAGAGTATTTTCAATGTTTTATACTTATTATGATTTTAGCATTCCTGGTTCTTCCTGGCATCAATTTGAACATCGTGGGTCACATGGTTCTTGAGGTATCGCATTCACAAAGTTGAAAACTGGCCGCCCTCCCAGCAGGGTGATGACAACACCCCATCAGCACTATTAGCTTGAGGGGTAAAAGCTTTCTCAACCCAACTCAACTTTTATTGTCAGTTTCTGCTGAATATACAGATGGAGAACTGAAACTGTGCAAAGAGCGTGTTCAATAAAAAATCTGAAATATACAATATATAGTCAAAATGTACACAGTGTATACACAGCAGATTGCAGCTCAATCTCCTCATCATCACCTCTGAGTATTTCTTCCATCATTTGTCACATTTTTATGCTCAGATTTTGTTGCTTTTTGGGATAAAAAAAATACATCAAAGATTGTTGAAGAACCATCCTGAAAATCAGCTAGTATGCTGCTGCCACCAAAATTTGTGTAATTTGGGCAATTTCCACACCTTTTACTCTCTGGTCATACAGAGGGTTGAACTGCTTCAACTTCTCATCACTTTGCTTTTTATGAGAACATAAATCCCATCACAGCAGAGCATCAATGACTCAAACCACTGATAGACATAAGTAAAGAGTACAATACTGACATGGTTTCTTTTTTGAATGAAATGAAAACTGAAGTTCAAACCAAACATGTTTCTTGTCTTTCTCCCTCAGAGTGCAGACATGGCTGCTGCCAGCAATCTGCGATCTGAAGATCAGTTTCTGTGCTCCATCTGTGTGGATGTGTTCACTGATCCAGTCAGCACACCGTGCGGACACAACTTCTGCAAGAATTGCATCACTCAGCACTGGGACGTAAATGTCGTGTCTCAGTGTCCCTTGTGTACAAAGGTGTTCAAGATGAGACCTGAGCTTCATGTTAACACATTGCTCTCTGAGGTGGTTGCTCAGTTGTGGTGTGAAGCTCAGCAGAAAGCCAACAGCAGCAGCTCAGAGCAACAAGCTGCCAAACCAGGAGAAGTTCCCTGTGACGTCTGCACTGGAACCAAACTGAAGGCCCTGAAGTCCTGCCTGGTGTGTCTGCTCTCCTACTGTCAGACTCACCTGGAGCCTCATCTGACCGCTTCACGTCTGAAAAGACATCAGCTGGTGGAGCCTGTGGAGAACCTGGAAGGCATGATGTGTATGAAGCATGATAAACCTCTGGAGCTGTTCTGTAAAACCGACCAGACATGTGTCTGCACACTCTGCTCTGTTTTTGACCACAAGAACCATGAGTTTGTTCCTCTGATAGAAGAATATGAAGGAAAGAAGGCAGAGCTGAGGAAGACTGAGTCTGAAATTCAGCAGATGATCCAGAAGAGACGACTGAAGATTGAGGAGATCAAAGAGTCGGTGAAGATGAGCAAAGATGCTGCAGACAGAGAGAAAGCAGAAGGTGTTCAGGTCTTCACTGCTGTGAAGGAGTCTGTTGACAGAGGCCTGAACGAGCTCATAAAGGAGATCGAAGACAAACAGGAAACAACAGAGAAACAGGCTGAAGGTTTGATCAAAGATCTGGAAAAGGAAATCTCTGAGCTGATGAAGAGAAGCTCTGAGCTGGAGCAGCTCTCACTCTCAAAAGACCACCTCCACCTCCTCCAGAGCTTCTTGTCCACCAAAGCTGCTCCACCTACCAAGGACTGGACAAAGGTCAACATCCACCAAACACATGAGGGGACTGTGGTGAGAGCTGTGGCTCAGCTGGAGGAGACACTCAGGAAAGGCATGAAGAAGAAGCTGTTTGAGGCTGAGCTGAAGAAGATCCAGCAGCATGCAGTGGATGTGACTCTTGATCCTGATACAGCACATGCTGCTCTCATCCTGTCTGATGATGGAAAAAAAGTTCACTGTGGCGTTGTGAGCAAGAAACTTCCAGACAACCCAGAGAGATTTTCTGACTGTGTTTGTGTTTTAGGAACTCAGAGTTTCTCTGCAGGCAGATTTTACTTTAAGGTTCAGGTTAAAGGAAAGACTGACTGGGATTTAGGAGTCGCCACAGAGTCCATCAACAGGGAGGGAAAAATCAGACTGAGACCTCAGGATGGTTTCTGGACTGTGTGGCTGAGGAATGGAAGTGAGTACAAAGCTCTTGATGATCCACGCATTCCTCTCTGTCTTCAGTCTGCTCCGGAGAAGGTGGGGGTGTTTGTGGACTATGAGGAGGGTCTGGTCTCCTTCTATGATGTAGATGCTGCAGCTCTGATCTACTCCTTTACTGGCTGCTCCTTCACTCAGAAACTCCACCCATTCTTCAGTCCCAGCCTGAACAATGATGGTAAAAACTCTGCTCCTCTGATCATCTGTCCTGTCAATCAAACTGAGTCCATCTGATTTTTTGATTGATTTCTATTGAAGGGAACAAATGAACACATTCAGTGTGACTCTACAGTTTCCATGTTTTCTCTAGAATCTTGTGTTAGGATATTGCCTGATAGTTTCTTTAAAGTATTGACATAAGAATATTTCAGCACATTACCGACATACTTACCAAGTACTTAATCTGTCACCGTCCTCCAAGCATCTCCAGCTCCGTGCAGACCAAACACAAACCCAACGTAAACCAAATCTTAATATTGGCCATTCTTTGTGATGCTGCCACCTTATGGTGGAAGTCTGTCACATTAGGTGAACCTCTGCCCGCACATTTACAATGTACCTGCACCAGGGGTGTCCAAACTTTTTTCAAGGAAGGCCAAATTTGACAGTGTGAAAATGCCCGAGGGCCAACAGTCCCTGGTGACATCATTTAAAATGATAAAAGATACATATAAATATTGTTATTTAATACTTAGATTTCCATGCAGCAAACAAACATGAAGTAAGAAAAAATGTAGAGCAGTAAGCTCTGAATTTCCAGCTGAAACTTATAACATACAGAAACTGTAAAATGCTGCTGTGTAATTCTGATAACAGGGCAACAGGTGAGCTGCTGACACTGATGTGAAGGGCACACAGGTACACAGGGCAGGTGTGGAGATGTGCATGAAATATCATGTAGGCGGAGTCACTCAGTCTTGATCTCAAATGGTTCTTGTTTAAGTTCAGAAACGTGGAGCCAAAACAAGCCGAACATTTTCTTTGTTCGTCTCTGGAAACTTCTTCTCATCCTGCTGCTGTGTTTTTATTGTTTAATGTCTCTGTTTATAATAATAAGTGGAGTGCAGTCACCAGGATTTATGAAGGCCTTATAAATAAAATAAATGACCTGTTTTGCAAGTATCTTTATGACCTTGTTATTGTATCTACATTATAATCAATCCAGTTCTTTTTGGCCACATCAACTATCTTATAAATCTGTGATATTATATTTGGTGCAACTCCTGCTGCCCTCTTGGCCAGATTGCTCTGAAGTTTTACCCTGATAAATAAAGAATATATAAAAGTCACTTTGCTAAAACATGATTGCAGCTTCTACCTGTGACAGGATTGTGCGTTCACACTCAAAATGAATTGATATCATTAATGAGAGATGTGATTGACAGCTTTAAGGCCAAAAGGTCATTTACACCAGTTTAAATACAGCAAATCATTTTTTGGCAAATACCAAAAGTCGCTTTTTGGTGCAAAAAAAAAGGTCTCTAGGGGTTCTGAGAAGTCGCTAAGTTAGCAACACTGTGTCACCTCTGACCCCCACCCAAGGCACACAGCATCACACAGCATCACACAGCATGGGCTGTGATTGGTTAATCCTTCAATCTTCTTTCTGAGGTTTTGAAACAGTTGACAGACGTCTGTTACACAACACTGCCTCCATGAGTTAACAAGTGGAATTGCATGCTGAGTTGCATTCATTGCTTGTGCCCAAGGCCAAAAATAACACATGCATGGACAAGAGGCACCAGACATAAAATCTGAGCTCGGGCCACGTTTGGCCCGCGGGTCCTAGTTTGGACACCCCTGATCTAAACTGTCAGTGCTGTGTGGACTGAGGGCTTATATTTAGATTGTTTTTGTAGAAACTATATATGTGTCCCACTAGCAGTGTGTGATGGTCAAGCTGCTTCATTAGAGTCCAAGAATTAAAAAAAAAATGTGGGGCTGGAAATGAACAGAATCATCAGTAACGCTGAGACAGAGACTGAAAATTTGGTACATGAATATGAAACAATTATTTGATTGAACAATTACAGATTTCACAAATATGGTTTAAATTACATTTTAGAAACATAAATATATATATTTTTTTAATTTTGTGGATTTCTATTGCCCCCATCTATAGAGTTTTTGTAAGTAAATAGCATTCTACATAGATCTCTAGAAAATAAATAAAGGCGTTATATTTAACTCCTTTCCCTCCATTAAGCTGAAATGGATCCTTTGGTGGGCTGGTTTTGGTCCCCGTGCCTCATGTTTAACACCAATGATTTCATCTGTTATGATAGATGGTGCTGCTTGGGTTTCAGGGGTCTCATTACATCACTTTTTTTTTCTTTAGCAAAGACTTTCTGGTGAGATATGTTCATTTTCGCAGGAGGATGAGAGATGGCACAGCTCCCCTTAAAGCTGAGCATGAGTCCATTTTATTCCAGGAAACAGCTTCCATGATGGTTTAAAGGTGACTGGTGATTGATTCATAATCCGTTTTTTTGATCAGCTCTGAAACACGGAGCCTGTTGAACCTTTCCTTTTTCCCACTTCTTCAAGCAACAACCAGTCGCCTCATCGCTGATCAGAGAGCAACTCTTCTCACACTCGGAAACTTTCAGCTTTATTTGGAAAAATATTCTGTCACCCTCGGGAAATCCCAGCATTCTTTGGAGTTTTAGAAAACTTTGAAGACACAGCACAATGGGACAATGGAAGCTGGAACATGGACTGGCTGTTTCTGCAGGTGAGCTTTAACTAATACATGAGATTTATTCATATTTATCATGTCAACATGGTTTTAAGTGGACCATGTGGTCTGTCAGATCTCACTGCAGTAAAAAGTTCGGGAAACTCCAGCACAGAGTAATTGATTGATTAATTAATTAATATTGCTTTCACTGGTTCCAAAACCCCCTAAAACCCCGCAGCCACAGACGGTATTTAAAACTTCATGTTTCTGTTTTAGTGCCGTCAGCTGACAGAGGACGATATAAAGGGCAAGAGGCAGCACGAACATTACAAACGAGACACAGCGTGATATTAAGTGTCTATTACAGACTTCATTACGCTCCTATATGCACATCAGTCAGTTGGACGGGTGAAACTCACCAAACTGAAGGAAGCGCGGTCACCTTCAGCTGCTCAGCTGAATGAAGGTCAGTTCCAAGTTTTCTGCAGCTGCTTTCAGCCTGTTTACAGATGAATGCAGTCACTGCTGCAGCTTCACTGCTTTTTCCTACTTTACGCTAAATATTTATCATCTGCTGGTTAAACTGAAAAAAACTCTCCCATCATTTCTGAGAAGAATGCAGATTGTTGCAGAGCTAAATCAAAGCCCTGAGGATAATTTAGTATCAGTGTAATATTTTGCCATCATGTGTTGTGTTGTGATACTGTCCTCTGCTAACTGTAGTTTATTTGTATATTGATTATGATCCTGTAAATGGTGAATTTGTCCTGAGGGACACTGTAGATGCTCATGAGTGTACTGCAGATGTGCCACGCTTCGGTTTGTTTCCTTTTTAATAAAAGGGAAGCATGTCTGACTTCCCTTTTAAAACTGCACATTAACTGTTGAGAATTGAAATCAAGTCCGTTTTCACTTCAGGTCAGGCTGCAACACTTCACCCTCCGGTCACAGATGGATTCTCCGGTTGTCCTCCTGCTCATGACTCTGATTTACGGGTCTACAGGTGAGTCGGGCGCTTCTTGTTTCGCTGTCCACTCTGGCTGCTGTATCGTAACCTGCTCATGTTTTGACTCAGGGATCACTCTGCTGCACAATGAGCGTGAACATTGAAAATGTTTGCAGAGGTCACAGAAGTGGCAAACATGTGGCTACCTTTAACCTCAGTGATGTGTCACTGCGGTTAAAGGTAGCTATGCTAAATGTCTCATTACTCACTTTAACTGACCAACTCATTTCCACACAAACTGATGCTTAAGAGATGAAGCCAAACTGGAAGTTGGTACCTCAGGAGATTTTTGAAGAGGTTATTTATAGATGGGAGAAGTTTGGCATCTAAAGTGCGTTTGACTTTTTGCATTTTAACCTGAACTGTGTTTTTCCCCCTAACTGAATTTTAACTGCAATTCAAAAAAGTGAAGTGAAAGCATTTAAGGCAGAACTGAAACTTTCCCTTTTGGTAGGGAATCACATCAGTTTCCCCCCTCAAACACTTCTGCTTAAAAAAAATGGTTTTTGTGGGACTTTTTGGAAAGTCTGAAATTTCAGCATTCAGAGTTGGGCTGATGAGATTTTCATATTTATCATGAGATATCAAAAGATCAGTCGGTCAGAATAACTTTTAACTTTATTACATTTTTGTGTCTTTTTTGGCAGAATAAAAGAAAATGTCATGTGTAGTGAGGTGGAAAGAGTTAGAAAATATACAAAAAGAACATTTTTTGACAAGTTGAAAAACAAACACCAACTTGAAAGTAAAAGAAGAACTAATAAAGTAATGAAGAAGTAATTATAAATGTCTAGCTTCAGATGTTTTACTGTAAAGACCATGTTTCCTCATTTTATAGAGGAAGAAGAGCTTTGCCACATACATGCAGTCTCTGCATTTAACCCATCACACATGCACACACAGCACATGTGGAGCTGGGGGGCAGCTAGAAAGAGCTGGGAAGCAACTTCCTCTAAACCACCATGCCTCCAAATAGAGTTCAATTCAATTCAATTCAATTTTATTTAATAGCCATTGTGTCAGATAATTACTATTACATTCTCTTACAACCACCTGTGTTAGAGTCCATGTTAATCAAGTTTGTCTCTAATTTTAAGCCTTGGTCAGATCCACATGGAGCTGTTCCAAAGGGGGAAATAAGGACCAGAGTCCAGTGCTGCTTTTCCAGGCTGTAAACATGTTTATTTGGACATTTTAACTTTGGAGTTTATGGGGACAGACTCACTTTTAGAGCCTCAAGTGGACATTAGAGGAACTGCAGTCTGTTGGCTTCATTTTTCAGCCACGGAAGTTAAAAATGTTGGATTCATCAAGTGGAGTTAATAAAATATTTTTATTTCTCTTAAAGCTTTCAGCTCCTCTCTCACTCCGGTTACTTTCACTCATATCGTACATAAATGAATAAATACAATAGTGTAAACCAGCCTCATCCTTAGAAATTTAAATAAATATGTGTGTTAAAAAAGTCTGACACTGGAAAAGTTTCCATGATGGTGAGTTAAATATCAAAGGTCGTGTTTTAACAGTGAAATGCTGACTGACTCTTTCCTTCAGCTCTGCAGCAGGATGTGCAGGTGAAGCTCAGAGAGGACGTCACTCTTCAGTGTCAGATCTCCACAGAGGAAACCATCTCAGTGCTGAAGTGGAGCAGAGCTGACCTGAGCACAGACGGCTACGTCTACTTCTACAGGAACAGGCGCTTCTATGAAAACTACCAGCATCCATCTTTCCACGGCCGAGTGAAGCTGAGGAACCCAGAGATGAAGGACGGAGACGTTTCTCTGATCCTGGAGAACGTCACGTTTAATGACACTGGGATATATGAGTGTCACATAGCAGTGAGGAACTCTGGGAGCAGTAACAGAGCTCACACTGAGATCAGCCACTTCATCAACCTCACAGTCACAGGTGAGTGTGTGGAGCTCACACTCAGGTGTGAATAAATGAAATTTTAAATGTAAAATAAAAATGTATAAAATTGGTTGCTCCCAGCATTCCTCTACTCCACTGAAACTGCACAGCCTCACAGCTTTATGAGCCAGTTATAATTTTCTCTTGTGACCCACAATCCCCTCTGCTCATTTCCTTCAGTGTAAGTGTGAAGGGAAAGGTCATAGCATGTGGCTAACAAAGATGCTAAATGTGATCCTGTTGATGGTCAGCACTCAAACATATTTTTCTCATTTAAAAAAAATATAGGCATAAGTTTAAGATATATTTCTTGCTGTCTGAACTGCTCTCTGTAGTTTTACCTGTAGAACCCACACACACACACACACACACACACACACACACACACACACACACACACACACACACACACACACACACACACACACACACACACACACACACGCACACACACACACCTGTTGGTTTGCTGTTGCCTTTGTGTCTCAGTGTTTCTGCTCTGTTTTCTCTGCAGGTGAAACACATGAAAACATGTTGGAGCAGCAAATCATGGAAAGAGAAGATGGAAATATGGATGATGAAGAAGCAGAAACTCTGTTTCAGATTATTGTTGTTGCTGCTGTTGTTGCTGTTGTTACTATTGTTGGGTTTGTGGCATTTTTGATATTTCTAATAAGTAAGAAGCCAAGGTCAGTGAGGCTTACTGAGGCAGCAGGTCTAACTTCTTCAGAAATATGAACTTTAAAAAAAAAATTATAATTGCACGGCTGCCTCACAGCTAGAATGAAATCTAGAAGCTCTGGGTTTGATTCCACCTTTGCCCGGACCTCTATCTGTGTGGAGTTTGCATGTTCTCCCTGTTTCTGTGGTGTTTCCTCCCACAGTCCAAAGACATGCAGTTGCTGGGGTTAGGTTAATTGGTCATTCTAAATTGCCCATAGGTTGTCTGTTTCTATGTGTTAGCCCTGAGACAGGCTGGCAACCATATCCGGGTCTACCCTGACTCTCGCCCTATGACAACTGGAATAGGCTCCAGCCCCCCCCCCGTGACCCTGAACAGGATAAGTGGAGATGGATGGATGGATGGATGGATGGATGGATGGATGGATGGATAATTGCACTGACATTAAACCATTGCCCTGTATACTGAACTGAACCAGTTCTGGGCTTTACGCACCATTTGACAACAACAAAAACAAAACACTCAGCAAAAATGTAAAAATATTGATAATGGTTAATACTACTCATTTCACGTGGAGTAAAAGCAGACTAGTATTACTGCGATTATAGACTTATGTAGTGCTTTCTACTGTCTCTTTGGTGGTGGACACCAGAGGTGAAGACAGCCATCAATCTGAAGAGATTTTCCCATCATGCTTGGTTGGATTTGTGAGACTGTGGAGGCAGCTGATGGGTACTGGTGCTAGCACAGCACAGATCTGACAGCGAGTGAAGTGAGACCAGGGAGCGAGACCTTTGGCTGACCTCAAAGTCAGGAAGGGGAAGCAGCTTCCTGCTACACTGTATATGATGGAGTTGGAGTGCTGCTGACCTTAACTGAGGGTTTGATTGGGTGGTGGAACGAATACTGTGAAGATCTTCTCAGTCCCACTTAAAGTGCTTCTGTGGAAGAAGCAGGGAGTGGAGACAAAGGGGACGACTTCTCTTCACTGGGTTGAGGCTGCAAAGGTGACTGGGGGACCAAAGTGGTCAGACCTCTAGTGTGGACGAGCTATGCTTCAAGTTTCTTATGACTCTGGATGTTGTGGGACTGTCTTGGCTGACATGGTCTCACTCTGTGGTCTCACTTCAGCCACTGATGGAGCTGCATCAAAAGTCTCCAGTGGAGTTTAGGTGAGGAGTGTTAACCATTCAGGTCACAGGTAACCCCAGTACCTGCATGTGTTTTAGAGCTGCTACTCCTCCATATCATCACCTTGTTAAAATAATGGCCTAAATCATTTTTTTAATGAAAGCTATTTTTTTTGCTTGAATCATCAAGTTTTTTATGTTTCATTTAGTTTTTTGTCTTTTCTGAAACCCCTGAAAAAATCACATATTTTAACATGGTGACAATATTGAAATGAGAGGTGGTGGGGGGGGGATGCCTCTTGGTCGCCTCCTAGTTGAGCTGTTTTGGTGTCTCCTCATAGAAAAAGGTGCCGGGGCTGACCTAGAGCACAATGCAGAGGACGGTCCAGACTTCCCTGATCCAGGTTCTGTTTGAGCTCACTTCCTGTTAAAGGCAGTTGTTACTCCCACTTTAAACAAAAGTGAAATGAACAAACCCACTCTGGAAAGTAAAGTAAACAAAAAAACAAAATTATAAAAGAAACAAAATTCTGGGGAAAGATTACTCACACGATAAAAGGTGCTCAGTTTTCCAATAACTGTGTTTTTAACTTTGTATCATCAGTGTGTTGTTTCAGAGTTTGTGTTTGATTGTGAGTTCTACAAACTATCATCATGAATGAAAATTTAAATAAACTCTTCTTGCACACTGTGAAATATGCTGCTGTCCTCTGTTTGTGCTGTCAAACAAAAATACAAATGTAACCATGAAACCCAAAAATGGCACAAATTGATCCACATCAGGTTCCAACAACACTCTAAATATTTGGCTGTTTCTGGACTTTAACATCAGAGGAGACCTCCCTTTGACTTTCTCTCACCTGCAACAGCTGTTGTTGTTTTAAAAAAAGTCATATCTCTCGCTCTCTCTCGCTCTCTCTCACACACACATACAGTATATATATATATGAGTTACTGTATGGTAACTGTGGTTTGATGAGTAAAATGATTGTTACCTTTGTTTTACATTAAGACCATAATCTCTTTACGAGGCCAAGAGAGCAGCCGTTAGTTTGAATGTTTTTTTTACCTGAACCATGATTTTATTCCTCTATAATGACGTAGTTTTAACATCATCAGATACATTAAACCAAAGGTGAAGTGAAAGTAAAAATGATCACAGACAGTATTCAGGCTTCCTCTTTTGGTTGGGAGTCACATGCACGACTTCAATATGACCCTTCTGAAATATAATGAGAAGAGCTTTAATGAGTTGGACTCAGAGTGTTTTCACATTTATTGTGATCAGAAGAATTAATAATATCACTCTACATATTACACTTCCTCATTCATATGAATGGGTGAGTGTGTCCAAATTCTTGACTGGTACTTTCTGTATTTCTATGAACTGGAGAAAGAAACCTTTTATAAAACACGACCTTTCAGCAGAGACTCTGTTTACCACTCAAAGACTCTGAAGGCTAAAGAAAACTGAGATTTTGGCCCATTTTAGAGCCAAAATCTAATTTGGCTCTAAAATGGGCAAAATGAATTTTTCCTCATTATTTATTACCTACATGTGTTTTCCAGGTTAGAACAGCACATGGAAAAACAAACCTGTCACTAAGAACTGGATCAGAATTCAGCTGCACTTCCATCCAGACTTTAAAGTGCTCCATCACACTGCTGAGCTGAGTGAACATCAGAGAAACAGCTGCAGTCTGGATACTGCACCATCACACTGTTTCCACATGAATGCAGAGTCACAGCTGCTGCTGTCAGGAGTTATTCTGCCTGCATCAAATATTGCTGTGAAGGTGGGATTGGCTCTGGGCCTCTGCTGACACCTGCTGCCTCCATGGACTCATTTCCTGGGAGTGGCCTGAGTTCCTGTAAATGTCTGCAGACCGTTTGTGGCAAAGTGCCTCTTAATATCAGTCAAAGAATAGCTTGTTTTTGACCATATTGCATTTATTGAAAGGAGCTTGTCACTGTGGGGAAGCAGGACACACTAAATGTATGATAACTCATTCAAGCTGACCAGCCGATTTCCACATGAGCTGCTGGTTAGTCAGAACTTGTTGGTGTCCTCACACTCAGGCTCTGGTGGCAGGTCCACCATGCTGATCTTTCCACCACAAAGCCTCACCCTGCTCAGGCCTGTACGGGCTTCAGAGCACACCTTCAGGAACACAAATGCACAGTGCACCCAATCTCGAACCCCCTGATTGATAAACCGTTCATGTCTGATGTCTGTTATAATAAACCTTGTTAAAATTGCTGTTTGTTGTTGGAATAGAACTTATTCCACCCATTTAGGAAACCTCAGTGTTTTAGTGCCATCATAGCATGTTGTTCTCCTGAGGCAACAAATCAAAATCTGGGGGTTTACTGGGGGGCATATTTTATGATGTATTATCAGGGACCCCCAAGCTCCAAAAAACTAAGGTGAATTTTTTTCATCCTAAGATAAAAATTCATGCCAAAGAGGCTTAAGTTAATTGATGATTCTAAATTGATGGTTGAAGTAAACGGCCGTCTGTCTCTATGAGTTAGCCCTGTGATAGATTGGTGACCTGTCCAGGAAACAGCTTCCATGATGGTTTAAAGGTGACTGATTATTGATTCATGATCTGTTTTGTTGATCAGCTCTGAAACACGGAGCCTGCTGAACCTTTCCTGCTTCATGGTTTCTCCACTTCTTCAAGCAACAATCAGTTGTCTCATCGTTGATCAGAGAGCAACTCCTCTCACACTCGGAAACTTTCAGCTTTATTTCCTCAGGAAATCCCAGTTTTAGAGTCAGATCAGAGAACAATGGGGGTTTAATGGCTGCAGTTTACCTGAAGTCAGTGGCTCACAAAGGTGAGTTTGGTGCTTCTTCCATGTTTTTGGCACAGTTCTTTCATATGTCAGTCAAGGAAGAACTTTATATTTTTCACCTTATTGCATTTATTGAAAGGACAGGGTTGTTTTATCACAGCTTGTGTTTAAACAAAGGTCTGTGGTTGATGATCACTGCTTTTCTTTTGCACAAGGACTCATTCTCTTCCTCCCTCGTCCCCTCTCTGACTCATAAAAGGTTCCTGTCCTCTCTTCTGTCTGTTCTGGTCAGGCTGCTGCTGCTGAAACTCTGTCTCCATCCTCCTGTCATAGATGACTCCTTTAGTAATTCCCCTGTTGCTGCCTCTAATTGTTGCATCTGCAGGTGAGTGAAGCTGAATGTGTTTATATTTTAATTCCTCCAAACTAAAACCTGACCAGTAAAGAGTCAGTTATGTTTAACTAACTCACTTCTGTGAATCTGAAAGATCCAGAAGAGGTCATTCATCTTTTTACTTCATCCCAGCCACACCAAACTGTTCAAATCTGAAATTCATTGCTCTGTAAATCATTCAGGAAATATCTCAGGGCGATACAGTGGTGTGGTGCTCAGCACCATCACCTCTCAGCAACAGGGTCCTGTGTTTGAG
This sequence comes from Archocentrus centrarchus, assembly GCF_007364275.1. NCBI lineage: Eukaryota > Metazoa > Chordata > Actinopteri > Cichliformes > Cichlidae > Archocentrus > Archocentrus centrarchus. The sequence continues at coordinate 168,604 of NW_022060153.1, read as the reverse complement.
TCTGCCGGGTGGTGCGGGGCTTTCTGTGCAGAGCTTCCAGGTTCTTCTCATGTCTGTGTGGGTTCTCGTCCTCCCAAAGACATGCATACCAGGTGATCTGTGACTCTAAAGTGATGGTGAAAGTGAACGGGTGTCTCTCTGTGTGTCCTGCATCCAGTCAGAGCGCTTTTGCAAAAAAATTGTCGGACTCTGTAGTTTTCTCTGGGCCCCTCCCCAGTCAGACCATGTTTAGCCGCATGTTCTCCTTGAATCGCTGGCTGTCTGAGTGGTGTCCAAAAAATGATGTGGGCTTCATAGATAATTGGCAAAGTTTCTGGGGAAAACCTGGTCTTGTTAGGAGAGACGGCATCCATCCCACTTTGGATGGAGCAGCTCTCATTTCTAGAAATCTGGCCAAATTTATTAACCCTCCTAAAAACTGACTACCCAGGGTTGAGACCAGGAAGCAGAGTTGCAGTCTTACACGCCTCTCTGCAGCTTCTCTCCTCCCGCCATCCCCCCAAAACCCCATCCCCACAGAGTCTGTGCCTGCTCCCAGACCACCAAAAACCAAAGCTAAAATCAGCAAAAAGCTATTTAAGCATAAAAATTCAAAAACAATAAATAATACAGCTTCATCAACTGCACCAAAAAATAAAACAATTAAATGTTGATTATTAAACATTAGGTCTCTCTCTTCCAAGTCCCTATTAGTAAATGATTTAATAATTGATCAACGTATTGATTTATTCTGCCTTACAGAAACCTGGTTACAGCAGGATGAATATGTTAGTTTAAATGAATCAACACCCCCGAGTCACAGTAACTGTCAGAATGCTCGAAGCACAGGTCGAGGAGGAGGATTAGCTGCAATCTTCAATTCCAGCTTATTAATTATTCAAAGACCCAGACAAAGTTTTCATTCTTTTGAAAGCCTGACTCTTAGTCTTGTCCATCCTAATTGGGAAAATCAAAAACCTGTTTTATTTGTTATTATCTATCGTCCACCTGGTCCTTACTCACAGTTTCTGTCTGATTTCTCAGACTTTTTATCTGATTTAGTGCTCAGTTCAGATAAAATCATTATAGTGGGTGATTTTAACATCCATGTAGATGCTGAGAATGACAGCCTCAACACTGCATTTAATCTATTGTTAGATTCAATTGGCTTCTCTCAAAATGTAAAGGAGCCCACCCATCACTTACCTGCAGGTCCACCAGCAGGACTCAGAGAGGATGGAGGGAAGGAGGATGGAGTCAGCAGAGGACGTTTTGGACTTGTAGCTGCTCTGTCTGGTGTTGTTGTTGTTGTGATGATTGTGATCTCCAAGAAACAGAACACCTCACCCCCTCCTCGTCCCCCTGAAGCAGCTGACATACGTCCTATCTGAAGAGAGCAACTTTGTTAAAAAGCCATTCCTGTTAGTACATGTGTTACCTGCATGGGGTAATCATGGTTCACACAGTGACCATTAGACATCCCACAGCCAATCAGAGCGCTTAGCCATCCACCTGCTGTTTTGTGACCTGAGAGCTCAGTCTGATGGTGGCGCGGCTGCATGAAAGTTTATCAGGCAGTCGGACTAATCATGGCCTGTGTGCGTTCATGGATGTAGTCAGTTTACTTTGTAGGTATTGTGTGTCTTTGTTTCTGTTCTGAGTAAATTTGGCCATGAAGCTTTGTTACTACTGTCAGTGGAAGAGCAGCTACACTGTTAAGGTAAAGAGTGTGATAACATTGCTTCATTGTGTAGCGCTAATATTCACAACAAAGTGTTAACTGTTGTAATTGCAGTTATATCACCTGTTGTTGTGGAGCTGTGTGTCAGAGCAGCATGTGGATTCTTGGCTCCAGCACAGGGCAGTGATGAGCATCAAATGAGAGATTTCTTCCAGTTTAGCTCTGAGTCTGTGGCTACTGACAAAAACAGAAACAATGGCTCAAGATGGAGAAATGTGTTTAATTTCTTTCAGTTCTCTGCTGTCAGGAACCCTGTAAAAAAAATTAAAATAAGTGTGATAAATATATTTTTGATAGCTGTTGTAGTTCTTGGCTTCATGAGTCTTGTCCACATGTGTGTATCAGCTCTGTGATCCTGTTATTGAAGCTGAGGATGTGAATTTGATACAACTTTCACAGGATCAATATCAGAGCCACAGATACAGGTTTGCCCGTTCTCTCACGAGTTTAATGTTAAATGTTTCACAATAAAAGCCTTGTTAAGAAATAAAGTGTTTCTGACCAGTGAGACTTCAGAGGGCTTTTCATTTGAAAAGATACAGGAAATGTTGTAATGCAGTAACTTTACCAGAGCAGGAGGGGCTCTTACTACTGAAAGTGGCTGATTATTAAAATGTGTTTGATTATCAAAGAAGGTGTCAGTTATCTTCAGTGGTCCATGTGAGGAAAGCTCATTGACTGTAAAACCAGTGCAGTGTTCTAAGTTTACAGCTTTTACAGTTTGAGCTGCTCCAAAGTGCTTTTACTTTTACTCATTAATGTGTGAACCAGCAGCCACTGACAGCTTTATGTTTTCTTGCAGTTCAAATTAACATGAAGATGCGATCACAGAAACTGGTATTATTTATGATGAGGGAAATGAAGGTCTGAGCTCTGAATGTGCAGAATGAGGACTCAGGTAAGAGTCAAAGCTTTGGCATCGCAGTCACAGCTTTGAGCCATCCAGCATGGTTGTGTACACGTGTGTGTGTGTGGAAGTGACTGAATATTTTTGGCAGTAAACTCTGTGCAGCAGACTAATGGGACAGGAGTGCAGAGGCTCCAGAGCTTTCTGTGAATGAGGACAGCCCCAGTTTCTGTTTTGGTTTTGGTCTTATTTTTTTGGTAAATCCCCTCCCTCTACATAAAGGTTTGCACTGACTGCTGTCTGTTTCAGTTCAGTCTGTGGTCTCTCTGCTGTCACTGATGGACTCCTTCAAGCTCCTCCTGTGTTTGACTCTAATTTCTGCATCTACAGGTGAGTGAAACAGATTATTATCTATTACACTGTAATGACTAATAATGAGACCACAGATGATGTTGACACTACAGATTGTTGGACGGGTTTGTCTGCTTTCACGGCAGCATTTCCAGGATTATTTAAATGGTGGTGGTGGTGGTGGTGGTGGTGGTGGTGGTGGGGGGGGGGGGGGGGGGGGGGGGGGGGGGGGTTTGATCAGGAACCAAAAAGCAGTGCAGAAAACTAAAACTGATTCTCAGGCTCACGTTCAGTCCTCATACAGACTGGTCACTGAGAAGCTCCTGTGTAAGACTTTATTGTTGTTTCACAAACTGTTCAAATGAATTTTTTGGACTCTTTACTAAAGTAAAAGTACCAAAGTTTCAGAGAAAAAGTAAAAGCTTTCATTAACTAGAATCCTGTCCTATCAGAACTCTGACAGAACATTGCTTCTTGTTTATTCTCCTGCTAAGTAGAGTTAGTCCTGGTCTCTGTTCCTTGTGCTGTAAATTAAGTCCTTCATTGGTATTTCTTCATATTGTGTCCTGTTACCAATGATGTGTGTTTATTGAAACTAGTGACTGGTCTATTGACTATAATTGCTAGTTTGGGTATTGCAGTGCCGCCCAGTTGTGTCAGTAAGAACACCTCGAGAGTCAGCATGTCTTTAAGGAGCTTACTTTGGGTTCAGTTCAATTCAATTCAATTCAATTCAATTCAATTCAATTCAATTCAATTCAGTTCAATTCAGATCAATTCAATTCAATTCAGTTCAGTTCAAATCAATTCAATTCAATTCAGTTCAGTTCAATTCAATTCAATTCTATTTATATAGCGCCAAATCACAACAAACAGTCACCTCAAGGCACTTTGTATTGCGGGTAAAGACCCTACAATAATACAGAGAAAACCCAACAGTCAAAATGACCCCCTATGAGCAGCACTTGGTGACAGTGGGAAGGAAAAACTCCCTTTTAACAGGAAGAAACCTCCAGCAGAACCAGGCTCAGGGAGGGGGGGTCATCTGCTGTGACCGGTTGGGCTGAGGGGAGAGAGACAGAGATTAATAATAACTAATGATTAAATACAGAGTGTAGTATAAACAAATTAAATAATCTCCCGATGGCCACCACACAATTTATGGTCTTTTATTCAGGCTTTTTTTTTCCATTGTTTCCAGTAACATTTATTATTTATTTATTTATTATTATTATTATTTAGTCTTTCTTCTTTTAACAGTTCTATCAGATTCCTTCTTATAAGAGTTTAAATTAGAACCAACCCAGCGCAACGTGATTCAACAGAGAAGTGAAGTCCACTGTTAGGTGTCCCATGTTAATGTAATCACATTAAAACTTCAGAAATGCAGTCATGTAACGTGTTACTGCAATAAAGTCAGTAATTGTGTTATAGTTACAATTATGCTGAGACTTGCCTTATAAAGGTTCTTCAGGTATCTGCACACCGAGGGGGGTAGAAAGGAAAAATCTAACAGATCCACCTTTTTCAGCTGATTTCAGCTTGTGTGCAGGAAGGGGGCAAACACATCAACATTAGTTTTATTTTAATGGCTCAATACGACAAGAGCTCGATGGTGAAATGCAATCTGCTAGTCCATTTAGCTGAAATCTCATTGCAGCAACTCAAAGTCATACTCAGTGGTTTGTGTGCATGCCTGACAGCATCAGGGCTCCTAATGAGATGACTGATGGTGTCCTGGGGGATCTCCTCCCAGATCTGGACCACGAGGTCACTGAACTCCTGGTCAGTCTGAGGTGCAGCGTCATATGAACTCACACACAATGACCCAGAGGTGATCTACTGGATTTAGGTCAGGAGAACTTTAGTCTACCTTTACAGGTGGGCTTCATTTGTCACAACGTATTCACCCAGCAGTCAGTCTGTAGTTCACTTAAATCTTTCAGTGCTGCTAATTTTAAACCAAAACGCTGAACATAACGACAACATGACCAGATTATGTGTTCAGCATAAGTTACAATGGTGATGACAGAAACTCTGACTTTAAGCTTGATAACTCATTAAACATGATCTATAGCTCTGCTCTCTTACAGTAACTGTCAGCATTGTGCATCACCTTTTTTTTCTTTCACAGCTCTATTGTTCCTGTAACTCAGAATAACCTTTTTCCTGAGATGAGTTGGACCTTTATATAATTCAGAAACAGATTCATGTGATTGTGTGAAGATAATTTAGAGACTTTTGAATTTGACTGCAAGATAAAAAGTTTTTGATTTCATTTATTTTCATGTTCACAGTTTACACCAAAAATTCTTGAACCAGGTCAGATTTGAATCTCTGCACTCGCTTCATTTTTATTGTCTTTGTTCTGTCAAATGTCCGGGACCAATTTGTTCTCATTAGACCACACAGTGTCCTCACAGTGTCCTCACAGTGTCCTCCATAATTATTTGAACAAAGACACAGGGTTTCCACTTCCAGTTGGACTTTGAGGAGAAATCCACAAAAGCAGAGCAGAATCGTTTCCTGTCAGTTTATTGAACAAAGAGTTCAGAAGAACAAGAACACAACAGTCTTGTTCAGAGACTCTAATTAGCTGAAGTGAGGCTGCAGAGAGCTAGAAGCTACATTTGTTTTGACGTCTGTTAATCATCCACGTTTTTTTATAGATGAGTCTGAAGAGCTGTGAGAGACTCGTGATTGTAGTTTCACGTTTCAGGTCTGAATGATTAAATGTTTCCCTGAAGTTGTTTTTTTCCAGCGATTCAGCAGCTTCATGTGTTAAAATAACAGTGAAGGGAGAGAAACTGATGATTCCTCTCTTTCCTTCAGCTCTGCAGCAGGATGTGCAGGTGAAGCTCGGAGAGGACGTCACTCTTCAGTGTCAGATCTCCAAACATGAAACCATCTCAGTGCTGAAGTGGAGCAGAGCTGACCTGAGCACAGACGGCTACGTCTACTTCTACAGGAACAGGCGCTCCTATCAAAACTACCAGCATCCATCTTTCCACGGCCGAGTGAAGCTGAGGAACCCGGAGATGAAGGACGGAGACGTTTCTCTGATCCTGGAGAACGTCACATTTAATGACGCTGGGATATATGAGTGTCATATAGCAGTGAGGAACTCTGGGAGCAGTAGCAGAGCTCACACTGAGATCAGCCACTTCATCAACCTCACAGTCACAGGTGAGTGTGTGGAGCTCACACTCAGGTCTCATATCATAAAAATGTGGAAAAAGAAAATAAATTTTAAGTGTAAAATCAACAACTGTGAGAATCTAAAACTGCACAGCTTTATGAGCCAGTTATAATTTTCTCCATTTGTAACGTGGTGCTGAGCTAAAACTCAGCCACAGTCCTCTTTACTGCTGAAGCTGCTCTCAAATAGCTTTTTATTCTGATGAGCAGCTGAAGCTGCTGTCTCTGCAGTTTCACCTGTTGAACACACACCTGTTGGTTCACTGCTGCGTTGGTGACTCAGTGTTTCTGCTCTGACTGTTAATGTTTCCTCTGCAGGTGAAACACATGGAAACATGATGGAGACGAACGTCACAGAAGGAGAACGTGAAGATGAAAACACGCTTGATGTGGTAGAAGAGGAAACTCCGACTGTCCTGATGGTTCTTCCTGCTGTTGTTGTTGTTGTTGTTGTTGTTGTTGCTGCTGCTGCTGCTGCTGCTGCTGTAGCTGGTTCTGTAGTTCTGTGGAGATTTAAAAGGAAGAAGAAGCAGCCCACTGAGGCACATACTGTAACTACCAGCTGGTCTGAAATGTCCAGGGGCTGTTCCAGGAAGCATGTTCAACAAACTCCGAGTTTAAAAACAGACTCTGAGTTTTCCATTCCAGAGCAGCTGATCAGGGTAAGTTCAGTCAGCTCTGAGTATGATCGCCCTGATTCAACGCATTAGTAAGGAAAGAAATTCATCATCAATGGCGCTCTGATACCATGGTTCACCATGGCAACAGGTAAATCAGGAGCAGAGCCTCCATTTTAATCTGATGATGGAGGATCACACGTGTCAGTGTGGAGCATGACGAGTCACTTTAATCAGCCTGACCCACTCTGACATCATCATAGCCAGAATAAAAGTTTGTTAATAAATATTTAATTTCTGTTATCATGTCTGCTGTCATCATTTACACAACTTGAATCTCCATCAGATGAAGCTGAATCCTCATTTTACATTTGATTTATAAAACCTAATTATTGAGCCTGACGGACAAACTGCAGAAAGTGAAGATAAAAATGTGGAGAAACAGCTCAGACTGAGTTTACTGACCGACCTGTGTGTTAGAGACTGAGACAGCAGCAGACCCTGGAGCTGACCTCAGGTCAGTTTGTTCCTTAATAAAATCTGTTTCTGCTGCAGTTTATGACAGTTCGGTTTATGGTTATTTGTTTAAATAATTGTATAATAAAAATTGAATCTACTGATGGAACAGCAATGTCACTTTATTTATTTTTTAATTTGAATAATTTCCTTATATATGCTCCTTCTAGGTTCTATTATTGAAAAACACAACATTTCTTTTCATTGCTTTGTGGACGATTTACAGATTTATTTCCCCCTTTAACCTAACAATCATTCATCTTTGAAGACCTTAGTGGATTGTTTAAGGGATTTATGGCTACAGTCTAACTTTCTTAAATTAAACAAAAATAAAACAGAGATTCTCCTATTTGGTCACCCTCACACATTGGATCGTTATGACAGTGCCTTAGGCCTCTTATCCTTCTTTGTGCGGCCATTTTCTAGAAACCTTGGTGTCATTTTTCATACTGCTCTGAAATTTGATAAACAGATTAGCTCAGTAGTCAAGACATGTTTCTTCCATTTAAGAGTTTTAAGTAAAATAAAGAGATATCTGCTGCCACCGGACCTGGGAGAGCAATTCATGCCTTCATCACAGTCGTCTGGACTATTGCAACTCGCTTTATGTGGGATGTGAACAGCGTCTTTCCAATCGCCTACAACTAGTTCAAAATGCAGCAGCACGGCTGTTGACAGGCACTAAACGGCGTGATCACATTTCGCCCATTTTAGCCTCTCTACACTGGCTTCCTATTTCTTTTCAAATCCAGTTTAAAATACTATTTCTGGTTTTTAAGAGTCTAAACAGATTAGCACCTGTTTATTAACTGAATTGTTGAGGCCCTACATCCTGGTAAGAGAACTGAGGTCCTCCAATCAAAATCTATTGACCAGATACAAATCTAATTTGAAGAGTAGAGGGGATAGAGCCTTTGCTGTGGTTGCCCCTAAACTCTGGAATGACCTCCACATAAGAGAAGTTCATCCCCCTACTACTTTTAAAAAACTTCTTAAAACGTATTTATTTGCATGTGCATTTCAGACTGCTAGATAGATCTTCTCGGCATTACTATTGGCACTACTATTATGGTCCTTCATTGTTTATTGCATTGTTTATGGTTTTATTGTGTTTGTATTTTATTTTAGATTCTTTTGTTTTATATTATTTTATTTGCTGTTTTATTTGTTTTATGCCCTGTGAAGCACTTTGGTAAACAGCTGTTGTTTTAATGTGCTATACAAATAAATTGATTCATTGATTGATTATTTCTACCATTCGTGGATAAAAATGAGATTTACAGAAAAACTGCTTTAATGTTTCCAGTTTAACCATTTTAATCTGATCTTTGATCAGCTCTCTGTTTCATATTTAGCTGAAAACATTCAGAGCAGCTTTCCAGTAACAAATGTAAAGTTTTACCAGTAAAGGCAAACATGTTAGAATAAATGTCTCAGCTTTATACGTTTTAAATATTTCAGTACATTTTAATTAAAGAATGCAGATCATATTGGGAAAATGAAACCATTATGAACAGATTCAGACTGGATGAGCTGGAAAGTAACTGGAGCCTGAACTGGATCTGGACCTTATCGCGTCTGAATCCGAGATCCTGATCTGTTTGGAGTTGGAGTTTGGAGCTCTTTCTGAAACTGAAAACCCGAGTTTCCTCATTTAAGGTTAACAAACCCAGAGTTGTAGCAAAACCTGCTTCCTGGTATAGGCCCCAGAACTGTGAATTTTTCTATCTGGTTGTAACGGTGCTTCAGCGGCGATCGCCCAACAGTAAAGGGTTATAATCCAGCGGGTAAGTAAAATATTCAGACCTCTTTAAATGTTTCACTCTTTGCTGCATTGCAGCCATTTGCTAAAATTAAAAAAGTTCATTTGATTTCTCATTAAATCATGAAAAGAAAAAAAAAGAAATGAAGAAATTTTTGCAAATTTATTAAAAATCTGCTAAAAGTGATTCATTTCATCATAAAGTGCCAGGCTGCTCTCACATGAGTGATGAAGACTCAACATATATGGATTTTGTAAAATTATTTAAAAGTATTCAGTAGCTGCATTCAGATTATCAGTGCAGATTGATTCAAAGCTGAAAGCAATTCAGACACATTTAGAATCCACTGTGGTGGTGTGCAACCACTAAACTGATGCTAAACATGAGATTTCCTCCTCCTTACCTTTCTGGTGCATAGAAAACTAGTTCTCCCTGTCTTTGCCCCCCCAGCTTCATAAAGCGTCCCTCAGGTGACCGTAAAACTCTTTCTGTTTAGTTTGCAGACACCGCCTCCAGCCTGCTGTCACAGATGGATGCTCTCGAGGCTCTCCTCTGTTTGTCTCTAATTGCAGCATCTGTAGGTGAGTGAAACAGAATATGTTCATATTTTTATTCCTCTATAACTAAAAAATGATGAGGGGGAGAAAAAGGGTAAATAATGTCTAATAAGAATAATGTAATCTCTGGAGCCTGAAAAAAGTGTCTGGACTTCTTAAAGTTTCACCGCTAGTAAACAATGTGATGCTCCCCAGGTTAAAGACATGTGACACACTGAAACTTCTACACAAAAACCTGCCTAATTAAATTTATCATCCTAATATTTTACATTATCCAAACATGGTGAGTCTGTGTAATCATATCTCAGAAGGTATACAGGCAGAGAGTGAGATATAACATGATATGATGTGTGTATAAATGAATATAAGGCCTCATGAATAAACTGCTATTGTGTCCACTGGTACTAATAATAAATGATACTTTAAAGGAATACTATACCTACTACTACCATAACAGTAAAAAACTTCCCTAACAATAACTTTAGAATTAAACACTAATATACAGCTGTGAAAAATTAAGCACACCCCAAATACTTTAATAGCAATTAATAGAGTAAGTAGCAGCCAGCTACTGCTTCTCCAGAACGCCTCTGCTGCTGTTCCATCCACTCAGCCGCCTGCAGGGCCTTGCTCCCATCTTTCAGCTCTGTCCTCTCGTCTTGCCCCGTGGCCGGGACGACCCTCTGAACTGTGCCCCCTCCCGTATGGCTTTCCTGGCATTCCTCCTGAACTGTTTTGGCTCCTGTTTTGCCTTGTTCTGTTTATTTTGCTTTGGACTGTTTTTTCCAGCCTTGTTCTGCTGCCTTTTGTTTTCATTCTTGGTTTGTTTTTGGGACTGTGTCTTCTTTTTCTATTTTTTTCGGGCCCTGCTTACTGGCCCCCTCCACAGGCCCTGCCTGTTTTTTGACTGTGCTGCTCCTTGCTGTTTTGTTTTTGTTTCGTGCCCTCCATCCTGGTCTCCTGCCGCCCTCCCTGGTCTGGACTTTGTTTTGGGTTGGGCCGTCTGGAGCCGACCCTTCGAAGGGTGGTACTTTCATGATCCTGGGCCAGTAGCCCTGCGTTTTGAGTTCTTTTAGTGATGGTCTGTTTTGTTGTATCTTCTGGTTGTTAGTTTTTTCTTACAGTCTAATTTTTCAGTTGTTGTATTTTTGTATTGTTTTTGTTTTTTTGTTAATTATAGGTTATTCTTATTTTTCCTGGGTTCCCATCTTCCTGTGTCTTTATGCTCCTGTATCTGTCTCCCCGTGTTCTTGTCTCCTGGTGTTTGTCTTCATTGTTTGTGTCTCAGGTGTCTCAGGTGTCTGTGTCTGCCGTGTTCAGTTGTTCCCTGTCTGGTGTCAGCTTAGGTGTTGTTGGGTTCTCTTTAGTCATGTTTAGATTCCCTCTGTGTGTCAGTCTGCTTATGTGTCAAGTCTGCATGTACCATGTTGGGTTACTTCCTGTTTTATTTTGACAGTTCTTTGTCCTGTGTGCTTGTGTTTTGTGTTACCTCCCTGAGTCTCGTTAGTGTTATTCTCTTCACCTGTTACCAGAGCTGTTTCTTCTTACCCCTCATCTCCTCTGTGTATTTATTGTCTGAGTTTTGTCCTGGTCACATGTCAGAGTCTTGTTGTCTTTGTGGCTGTATTTTTGTTCCTGTGTTTCTCCCTGTGTTTGTCTTCCTTAGGTTCCTTCCAGTTCAGGTTTCCTTTAGTTTTATTCTTTTCTTTTGGTTTATGTAATTGTTAGTTTAGCCACAATAAAGGCTTGTTTTGTTTAATACCTCCACCTGCTCCTGTATCCTGTATTTGGGTCCTCAATACCTCCACAAGCCACACGGCCAGCTTCCACACACTGTAACACAACCGCCATCTTGTCATTTCTCTACTCCTACAAGATCTTCACCTGCATCACCTATCTGTCTGTTCATACAGCTTTGTTTATTGTGTTTAGTATGAGAGGGAGTTACTGGCATGACGTTTCAGTTGTGGTTTTCATTAGTTTAGTTTTTCAGATGTAGTTTAGGGGAGAACCTTAAACAGTACTCATACAATCAAACTGTGTAGTCCACTCTTCAAATATAGTCCATGTTAAATTTTTCAAATTTCTAGAAATATTTAACCTGTGTGTGTCCTTAGCTGGAAATCATTTTGCACATTCACACACACAGTGCTTTAATACGTCGACAGGTGTGTGTTTTCCCATAAATAAAAGCTCTTCACACAAACCAAGTCAGAACATGAACACCTGTCTGACGTTAAACCATCATCAATGCAAACAGGACACAGCTTCACGGATCACTGAAACCTTGTTGAACCAGTTTAAACTGATAAAACAAAGGGGTCTTCACATTTCAAGCTTTCTGTTTCTCTTTGCATGAATTGGTGACTGTCATGTAAGTTTTGCAGTAATTACTGGGCTGATTGTAGAGAAGCAGCAAACAGAGCGATGGACAGACAGGACAGTCTGTGAGAGAGAGAAAGATTTAGGAGAGTTTGGCTTCATGTCTGTATGTCTTCTGCTCAAACTGACATGTCCTTGGCCGGTGGCCCAGTGTTTTGAGTTCTCTTGGTGAAGTTCTGTTTTTTATTATATTCATTAATTTGATTAATTCTATCAAAAAGTTTAGCAGGCTGAAAACATGCTCCACTGATAGAGGTTTTGACATTTTCTTTCCTGCCTCCCCCACCAAGTCAACTCAGTGCACGTAAATACAAAGCACTCATTTGATTGACGTTCAAAGGGAGGAGACTAAAAGCAGAGTATTAACACAGAGCTGAAATGAAAATTAAACCATTCAGCAGCAAGACACCAGCAGCAATACTTCACCCATCGACTCCCTGAAACAAACATGTCTGCCAAATATACTAAGTTCAGTAAGTGCATTTGCAATTTTCATACTTCTTTAGTTTTTTTTTCTCTCTATAATGTTATTTTTGTTTAGAGAGTAATAACATTCAAGAGCCACCCAAACTTTAACCTTACACTTGAATGAAAGGTGCTGCATAAATAATTTTTTCTGTATTATGAAGAAATCTGATTACAGACAAACTGGGATAGCTGATGTATATGGAGTAAGATAACTGTCAAAAAGATGTGTGCATAATTCTAACATTCTGTGCAGATTAGGATTGTTTTTATGTGAGTATGAATCTAAAAGCTGACAGTTCAAAGTCTTATGAATACAACTCTAGTTTCTTTGACTATGAACTCCTCCCTTCTGTGTGGACATGAATTCAAGTTTGTGGGTACGTGTACAAAAGTGTTGAAATGACGTCACAGGGTGGAGTATTCGATCCGCCATTATACCAAACACAGCATGCTCCAAATTCAAAGATGGCTGACGACTGGGTGGAGCTCCCAGCTCAGGTGACCCATGTATCCAGTATTTAGATGTTAGATTCAACTCATTGTCATTGTGCACACAAGGCACACAATGAAATGATTGTTCCAGATAACTCAGCCAGAGACCGGCGCTACCGTTAGGCAATGTGGTTTAAGTGTCTTGCCCAAGGACACAGCGCAGGGACTGGGGCTGGAACCAGCAACCTTCCGGCTGCAAGGCAAGCGCCTACCCACTGCAACGCTGGCATATACATTTATTAAGAAAAAATTGATTTTGTTCTTAATAAGTTAGAATTATGCACACATCTTTTTAACAGTCATCTTACTGCATAGATGTATATTTCACATTGACTCCAAGAACATGACTGAAGTGTTCTTGGTGGTGGTTGTGGGTGGTACCTCTATTAACTGTCAGTGCTCACTGAGGCATTACATGTTGACAGATATAACTTCGAACTTCTTATCTGATCTCTGTGTTTAGTAAATGTCCCTGAAATGTGACTAAAACAAAGTGCACCTTTGGTGGGCGTCAACAAGCTTAATTAACAGATATAATTCTTGCTGGATATTTTCAATTCAGTTTCATTCCAGGTTTATTTGTATATTGCAAATCACACAAAAAAAGAGTCGCATCAAGGTTTTGACTGCGCTTCCTGGCAGAATTGACATCTAACAAGATATTACTCTATATGTGCATTACATACATATTTGATCCTATATGTATACTTTTGACCCAGTGTGGATTAGAAAAAAATCCCAAATAAATTAAAACTTGTGCTACAATTTATTAGTTTTTAAAGTTGTTAAAGATGTAAACTGTATAATCATTCCACCCTGGAAAAAGAACAGTTCAAAGAAATCATTAAAAGCCTAAAATTACCAAGACATTGATGCCCATGATGAGAAGATGGAAACTTCTTACCAGTATGTGACAGAATGTCCACACTCAGTCCCCACACACTTCACAGGCACAATATGCAGTGTTCACTTAAGGATTTATTGTCCTTTTTTTTTACACTTTGCTTCTTGCCATGGCGCTGGATTTTTCCACCCACTCGTACTCCATGTCCTCTCTGTTCTCCAGCACACTCATCCTCAGCCCAGTCACCTGATCCACCAACCTCACCCTATCACTGCACCCTGACCCCCCCCCCCCCCCCCCCCCCCCCCTCTGTGCCCCAACATTTTCTCTTTTGGACTGTGAAATTCTGTTTACAATCTCTCTGTGATTCTAAGTTTGTTATGGGGTTTTGCAGTCTTGAGTCCTGTGTTTCAGCTGTGTTTAGTCATTTCCTGTTTTATTTTGGCAGTCTCTTGTGTTTTGTTTGGTTTTACTTCTTTGCCTCGTTCTTTCTAATTTAGTTGTTGGAGTGTCTCCACCTCCCTAACAATCCCTTTGTGTACGTCCTGTCTTAGTCCCCCATCCTTTGTCATTCGTCTATCCCGGTATCTCCCAGTGCCTAGTTACCCTAGCTTTCAGTAATTCTCTGTGTAGTTGTTTAAATTCATTTGTTCTCATTTGTGTTTTGTTTATATTTAATGGAGCTTTTAGCCTGCAATAAATGAGCTCACCTTAACTTTACACACTCAGCCTCCACTTCCTGCATGCGTCCTTCACGTTCCACATGCACTGTTGGATCTTTTTCTTACAACATAAAGCACCTTGAGTCAAATATTATTGTGATTTCTTACTATATAAATAAACTTGAACTGAACTCAAATGGCTGCTGGATCACAGATCCAGGAAGAATGTAGATTATGCCTGATTGGTCACAGGCTTCAAACTCCACCCCTTTCATTTGTGCTCATAGATTCATGAGAACCCTGGGTTGACTTATTGAGTTGATGACCACATTTATGTGACTGCATAACCTGTTTGATGAGGGTAAGTGAAGCCAGATCCCAGCTGTCATAGAGGCAGGGTACACCTGTACAGGTCACCAGCCTGTCTCAGGGCTAACACAGAGAGACCGACAACCATTCACACCTAAGAGCAATTTAGAATCACCCCAGTAACTGCATGTCTTTGGACTGTGGGAATTCAATTCAATTTTTATTTATATAGCACCAAATCACAACAGTCACCTCAAGGCGCTTTTATTGTATGTAAAGACCCTACAATAATACAGAGAAAACCCAACAGTCAAAACTGCTGTTTTTTCACTGTAACATAAAAAAATAACATGCTGGTGGTTTAAGAGTTGTATGTACTAAAATAATGTGGTAATAGTAATCCCACAAAATCAGTTAACCTAACCAGCCACCTGTAACATCAATAATATCTTTTTCCAACAGATGAAGAAGAACCAGATCTCAGGATTGCTGTTATTGGGAAAACTGGAACTGGGAAAAGTGCAGTAGGAAACACCATCTTAGGGGAAAGATTTTTTATGGCTAGGCTGTCTTCTTCCTCAGTGACATCAGAATGTCAGAAGGAAACAGGTCAGTTTGAAGGTCAGATCCTGGCTGTAGTTGATACTCCAGGTCTGTATGACACCAGAAAAAATCAAGAGGAGGTGACAAGAGAGATGGCCAAGTGCATCTGCTTTATTGCTCCTGGTCCTCATGTGTTTCTGGTTGTGTTGCAGCCAACCAGATTCACCAAAGAAGAGCAAGAAACTGTGAAAATCATTCAGGAGATCTTTGGAGAAGTTTCAGCAGATTACACTATAGCCCTGTTCACTCATGGAGATCAGCTGGAAGAAGAAGGAATCACCATGGAAGAACTAATCAATGGAAATCCAGATCTCAGTGACTTCATCGGTCAGTGTCATGGAGGATACCATGTGTTTAACAACAAGGCCAATGATCCATCACAGGTCAGAGAGCTGCTGATGAAGATCAGCTCCATGGTTCAGGAAAATGGAGGAAGTTGCTACACCAATGAGATGTTCCAGGAGGCTGAGAGAGCCATAAGAGAAAAGATCGAGCAGCTGATGGCAGAAAATCCACAGATGCAGCGTCAAGAAGCAAGAAGACAAGCAGAGAGAAACAACAGGTTTATTCAGGGAATTCTAGCCATTGTTGAAGTTGCTGTTGGAGCAGCTATTGGATCTGTGGCTGGTCCATTGGGTGCTGCAGCAGGAGCTGCTGTCGGTCTTCTTGTGGGAGCTGCAGCTGTGGTAGTGAAAAAGAAAGTGTGCAATATACAGTGAGTGAGTTAATTAATAATCAGCTGGAGCTCACTAAAGTCACGTCAACATGATAAATGAAGATGTGTGTGGCTTTTATTTAACCATCATTCTTTTTGCTTTTCTTTCATTGAATACATAATTATTGCTCTTTCTTTTCATTTTAGCAGCTGGATTTCACACATCTGTACTGACTGTTAACCATGTGATTAAAACTGTGTGTATTGATATATTACAATCATTGAGCTTATTAGTATCTTCAAGATATGAGAGGAAACTGTAGCCCTGCATCTACTCTGGGCTCTGTGTTCATAGGAGGTCCTTTCAGAGGAGCCCAGATTCTGGTCTGGAGGGAGCTGGTTGTAGTAGCTGCAGGAGGATGGCTGCATTTGATATTCTGATTTAAATTTTTTTTTTTTTGCCTTTTCCATATTGAATATAAGTTTTGATGGAACGTGTCTGGACTCACTTTAATCAGTCAGAGGAGAAACTGGAATGAAGCTTTTTTAGAGCAGAACATTCACTGAGATGTTTGTTGATCAGACTGTGACATTAAAGAGATGTTTGCTTCATGTTTGCTCTGGATTTAATCTTTGCTCTGATATGATAATAAATATAAACATAACTAAATGAGAGTCTGACCTTCATTCTTCAGCATCTTCCTGTTTGTCTTATTTGTTC
Organism: Archocentrus centrarchus; assembly: GCF_007364275.1. Classification (NCBI taxonomy): domain Eukaryota; kingdom Metazoa; phylum Chordata; class Actinopteri; order Cichliformes; family Cichlidae; genus Archocentrus; species Archocentrus centrarchus. Next base: position 151,899 of record NW_022060153.1, on the reverse strand, counting down.
TGCTGATTGTGTGAATGTGGTTCATGTTGCTGTGTGAGCACTGAAGCTCAGTCTGCCTCCACCTGATGTCCTGTGTTGATTGCAGGTTCAGGTTCAGACCTGAGGGTGGTGCTGGTGGGCCAGGAGAAAGTGGGGAAGAGTTCAGCAGGAAACACCATCCTGGGAAAGAAGGTTTTTGACTCTAAGATCAGCTCCAGTCCTCTGACTCTGAGCAGTAAGAAGATAGAAGCTGATGTTCTGGGTCGCAGAGTCTCTGTGGTCGACACCCCCGGACTCTTCAGCACCCGACTGACTGCAGAAGAGGTAAAAGCAGAGCTGGAAAAAGCAGACGAGCTGAGCTCTCCAGGTCCTCACGTCTTCCTGCTCATCCTTCAGCTTGGAAGATTCACAGAACAAGAACAAGAAGGGCTGAAAACTCTGCAGGAGATGTTTAATGCTGAAATCTCCAAACACACAATGGTCCTGTTCACCTATGGAGACCGACTGGAAAACACCGACATGGAGCAGTTCATCAGAGAGGACGAGAACCTGCAGGAGCTGCTGAGGAACTGCAGCGGTGTGTACCATGTGTTCAACAACAGAAAGATAGAAGACAGGAGTCAGGTCCAGGAGCTGCTGGACAAAATAGACTCCGTCTGTAAGGGAGGACACTACAAGAGGACGTCACAGGCAGCGTGGTACAGCTCTCTCAAGAGTTCCTGGTTCTTTAGAAAAATCAGACAGATTGGGAGTCAGATATTCGTCATCATCAACTCCATAATGGCAAGAAAGTGTGGTTTGTGTGTGTGTGTGTCTGTGTGTGTCTGTGTGTATGTGTTTTTGCACATTTTATAAAATGTCTTTTGTAACCAGAGTTTAATCACAGACATCTTCAAATATCACAGACATATAACTGTATAGAACTGAAACTGAAAATATCTCTGCAGACCTCTGATGTCTTTAACACAGGTAATGTCATGAATCCTGATGACTTATTGTAAGTTTATGGACTCATACTTCCTGCTGTGTGTGTGTGTAAAACAGGAAGTATAAACACCAGAATAGATGGATAAATAATAAATAAATAACTACAAGTTTATGGTGACTGAAGCTGACTGTTATTTATTACTGTGAGCAGCCTTAGAAACAGAAAATAAACAAAAGTATAGAGTGAAGCAACAATCTCCTCTGCAACTGTTAGTATGCAGTGACTGTAGAAAACATGGACAACCTAACTCTCAAAAACGTGTCCGTATTAGTGCATGGGTCAAAGGTCAACCTAAAACAAAAAAGTTCCCCTCCAATAAGTTTTTGAATGCACACACAGCAGATAAGACCCTGAATGCAAAAAAAATAATAAATTAAAATAAATAAATTTAATATCAGCCCATCTTTGTCACCAAAAACAATGGTTATCTGACAAAGTACCAACTCCTGTGCATCCTGTGAATAAAAGACAAATGAACAAGTACTTTGAAAAAATTTAACATTGATAAAAGTACACTGCACGAAAAGAAGCATATTCGTCCCCGTATACTGACGCGGGCGCCGCTAGTAAACAGCAGCATACGGGGATGCGCGTTTTCGTTCGCCTGAGACGGATATGGTCGTTTACGTTCCACCAGAAGCAGCGGGGGGTAAAGGTACGGGGGGAGCCGGCAGGCGTTGACTACTTTACATATGAATAGCAGCACTGCAAGCCGAAGCAGCGGCAACAGACCCACGTGGCTTCTCTGTCAGTGGATGAAAAAAATGCCATCACAATTCAGCACTCACATGTGATTGGTTGGTGGATCTGTCCCTTATTGGCCTTTATAAAGACAGGCCTGGGTAAGCCCCTCCCTAATAAATAATAACCCAGTAATAAAAATTATCTTTAATTATTATTTCTGTGATATACCTTGTATGTTATGTTGTATTCATGCCATGCTAATAACCTCAACTAAAAGGAATTCAATTAAGAGAAACAAATTGTGAGGCACAAGTTTGAATCTTTTTTTTTTATTTACAAAGCAATATGCACATACACACATCATATTATCTATATATATATATATAAAGAAAACAAAAACATTATGACATATAATGCTTTGCTACTTCTGGGCCATGTGGTGGTGGCTTTCTCTCAGAGCATGGTCCAGCATACAAACACTTATGGTGCACAGTGTTATATTTAGGGTGAGCTTCTAGTCTGTCTTGCAGTTTGGCTCAGAGGTCACTGAGCTCCTGGCTGGGGAAGCTTGGGGGTCTTAATCCAGCCCGACACGCCCTCTGAGACGCCATCCTCCTCATCCAACATGAGGTCAGTGGTGACACCGTCCCAGAAGGTAACCTCCTTCACTGCCAGGACACTCGTCCTCGCCTCCAGCAGCTGTTGACACTGAGCACACATTAAGTCATTATGAAACTGTATGAAATATTGTGAAAAATCACGGAAACTACACTGAAAGTTTGAGTCTCTTGACTTTGAATGCACACATAGCAGATAAGACCCTGAATGCAAAAAAAAAAGGAAAAAATTTTAATATCAGCCCATCTTTGTCATCAAAAACAATGGTTATGTGACAAAGTACCAACTCCTGCATCCTGTGAATAAAAGACAAATGAACAAGTACTTTGAAAAAATGTAACACTGATAAAAGTACTTCATTGATTTTGGTCATTAACCCTTGAGGCACCTTTAAACTGATTATACACTTTTTATCTTTTAGGTCCCAAAATGTTACAGCTGCTGAAACTATAAACATTCAATGTTAATTATTTTCACCTTCACTGCATCACCTTTTTTTTGACATTTTGGGTTGTTCAAAAGAAGCCAGATTTTATATAAAGTTAAAAAAACAATAAGTAATATTTTCCAAAAATAAAACTGCATTTACAAGCTAACTACACAAATACAGCAGACCAACAAAACAATCCAGTACGTCTTACCTGCTTCCTTCTTGCACGACACCGGGCAGGATTTTTAATGGCTGCCGCCTTTTCCTGAACGTGAGGCTGACTGTAGCGGAAGCTGCGGCGGACCGTCTGTAGGTTTAACAAGAAGCTGGACAACATTTTTGTACATTGTAAATAAAGAGCATAAACACAGTGTATACATAAACAATATTCAGGAAAACACCCACACAACAGCAAAAGATACCTGCACACAATTATATCACTGTCCACGCATTAGGAACACTCACACTCTCGTTGTGAGGCGAACAGTCTGTGGAAAATAACATGAAAATAAATAAGAGTAAAAACATTTTAAGTTCTTCTCTCCTCCACACATTGAATACTGCTGCTTTGTTTCTGATTGTTACCTCTGCAGAGGATCATACTGGCTTTTATTGGATTCAGAGTTGAAGGGGGCAAATATGTGGTGTCTATACTGCCATGTAACTATCTATATACGTATGTATGGTTTCATCCTTAAGGCCTGTATTGATTTCATGCAAAAATGGTAACTTGAATTTAACATAAAGGTTTGACATCAGCACAAAGGGCCCCTTGTCGGCTCTCTTGCTTTCCATATAAGGAACTGACCATATGTCCAGCTATAGGTTATAGGTTGAAGATGTTTTTTTATAGCCATATATGGTAAGTTAGGAATGTGGGGGTTTTGCCAACACTATGTAACCTTTGTGATCTCTTTTCTGAACTGAGTTAGGAAGATTGGGCCTCCTCTCCCTGGTAGCTAAGGAAAAAGCATCTGTTTTGACATTGTCTGTTTTTTTGCAATAAATTTTTGTATATGCATTGAGACTTTGTCAGCGAGCATTTTTTCTTCAAGAACACATCCATCAAAGACACAAGTTCTGGAGTTCACGAACTGAGAGAAATTGTGATACTGCAGTGGTGCCTGAAGACTAAGCGTTTCAGCTCTGTGTCCAAACGCCAGCGAGGGGGTGAGTGATTACCTCCTTATTTGAGTGCGGCTGTTTTCCCGTTTGAGCTGTATCACACTGCAAAGACCCCGTGTGTGGGGTTTATGGTGTTTGTGTTTCTTGGGGTAATCTCAGTCATGTGTTTTTTCTTACTATACCATGAAAAATAAAGCTTGATTAAGTAGTGGATCTAGAAGTGGTAAGCGTATAGCCTGGCCAGGAGAGAGTTTACAGAGAATAAAAGAAGGGATAAGTAAAGGAAAAGAGCATATGCAACAGATATGTAAGTGTTGAGAGAAACAGCCGCATAATTGGGTTGAGCCTCCTATAAGGAGCTGCGTTAGGCAGGCCTAAATCCTGATTAAACAATAGAAATGTTTTCTTTCATTGACACTGCTGACGAGTTGTGTATGATATAACCTTCTATATGAATTTTGCATAAATTAAGATGTTGATAGATAGATGAGAAGAAGCAGCATTAGTAATGAAGAGAAGTAAAGGTCGACTAGTCTGTGTGTTTGTTTCGTGTAGAGCAAGATGTGTGTGTGTGTGTGTGGAAATGGACTCTTCCTTTTTTTTGAGAGGGGAGACCCCACCTGACTTTCCTCGCTTTTGTGTGTAAGTCTAAATTTGTTTGTGTGAGAAGAGACGTTGTTTGTTCTTTATGTCTGTGTGTGCCGGCCCGTGAGTGTGTTTAAGGGTGTGTCATCCCCTGTGCCCTTTCCTGTGTGTGTGAGCTAAAGGGATTTTGTCTTTCAGTGTTTGTGTGCTTGAGTTTATGTGTAAGTGAGGTGTGTGTGCAGAGAAAAGACCAAATGGGTGTGTGTATGCATATGTCTATGTGAATGGAGTGATTTTTGTGTAAGTGTGTGAGGCAGTACCCCAACTTTGTGTGTATGTGGTGGCCCCCTCCTTTGTCCAGTCAGTAGGAGCTGTGTGTGTGTGTGTGTGTGTGTGTGTGTGTGTGTGTGTGTGGTATATGTGTCTGAACATTTTGTTGAACCTTTTTGATAATTGCTGCTGGACGGTGATTGGAAATAAAGGTTTATAAACGTTATGTTATTACTTATAATAGAATACACAATACATGAGCCGCCCTTATTGTTAAAAGCTATGAGCCTTCACCAGAGAGACGTTTGTTTTTCCCTGGGGACCTTTGTTAGTTTTATTACCTGTTATTAAAAGTAAAAACAAGAGAGAAAAAAAAACAGAAAGAAAGAAGAAAAGAAAGAGAAGTCCTTTAACTGATTGTTATAAAGCCCCATAAAGCCCCATCTATGAGCCCCAAATACACAGGACTGATATGTAAATTATCCAAGATGGCGCCGGTGAGGTCAGCAGCCGTCGTACCTGCTCCTACGCTTTGTTTGTATATTAGGTTTAGCTCTAATTTTGGAATTTATAATTCCGCCTGCTCTGTGTCATATAACGTATGACAGACAGACTCTTTTTAATATCAGAATACAGCACTCTGGCTGTATTCTGACACCTTTTTCTCCCGGACCCGACTTGGCCATCGGGAGATATACTGCGTTTCCAGTGGGCAGCTCAAAACAAAGGACGGACCAGGTCACGGACAAGGCCCGAGGGAAAAGAGCCGGCGTAAGAGAGAGGCTGAGGAGCAGAGCGCACCAAACGCCACTGCCGAGCATCCTGTTGGCTAATGTCCAGTCACTGGATAACAAGCTGGACGAACTCAGGGCCAGGATACAGTTCAGAGGGACATAAGGGACTGCAACATCATCTGTCTCAACGGAGACATGGCTGACTCCCCTCATACCGGACCACGCCGTACAGCCGTCGGAGTTCTTCAGTGTTCATCGCACGGACAGAATGAGTGAGTCCTGGAAAATCAAGAGGAGGAGGTGTGTGCCTAATGATTAATAACAACTGGTGTGACAGTAGGAATGTTGTCCCTCTGAAACAATCATGTTCACCTAACCTGGAGCTCCTAACCCTGAAATGCCGTCCCCACTACCTGCCCCGCGAGTTTACGTCGGTCATCTTCAGCGCCGTCTATATCCCACCTCAGGCGGACACAAACACTGCACTATCCGAGCTACATGAGGCTATTTCCACCTATCAGGCTAACCAGCGTGATGCGGCTCTCATCGTAGCCGGGGACTTTAACAGTGCAAAACTTGAAAAAGCTGATACCGGAGTTGATTCAACACAATCGACTGCCCCACCAGAGGAGAGAGGACCCTAGACCACTGCTACTCTGCATTCAAAGATGGCTACAAAGCAAAGCCTCTTCCGCCTTTTGGGAAGTCTGACCACACCGCTGTCCTTCTCATGCCGAAATACAAACAACGGCTCAGGCAGGAACCCCCTGCTGTGAGAGAAGTGACACGGTGGTCTGATCAAACAGAGGCCGCTCTGCAGGGTGCGTTGGATTCAACCGACTGGGACATGTTTCACAGCAGCGCGGGCGGAGACATCGAAGAGTTTACGGAAACTGTTGTGGGATTTATTGGGAAAGTTGTTGAAGACACTTCACTTAGGAGGACCATCAGGACTTTTCCCAACCAGAAGCCGTGGGTGGATAAATCTGTCCGCGACGCCCTGAGGTCCCGCACCGTTGCCTACAACTCCGGCCTCGCCTCTGGGAACATGGAGGACTACAAGGTTGCATCATACAACGTCCGCAGAGCGGTGAAAGAGGCTAAACAACATCGCTACGGCCGCAGACTGGAACAGCAACTACAACAGTCTGACCCCAGGGGACTGTGGCAGGGACTACGCACCATCACGGACTACAAAGCACCACACACACCCGGTGAGTGCCGACGCTTCTCTGGCTGATGAACTCAACATCTTCTTTGCGCGCTTTGAGTCGGGAAGCCGACAGCCCGCTGCGCTCCCGGCCGGAGGGGCGGAGACACTCACTGTGACGGAGCGCGACGTGAGGAGGGCGTTTAGACGTGTAAACACCAGGAAAGCGGCTGGACCAGACGGTATTAGCGGATGTCCTTAAGACCTGCGCTGACCAGCTGGCACCTGTGTTTACACTGATATTCAACCTCTCACTGAAACTGTGTGTGATTCCCACCTGCTTTAAAAGTCCATCATAGTCCCTGTCCCAAAGAAACCACACCCCAGCAGCCCCAATGACTTCAGGCCCATAGCACTCACCTCTGTGGTGATGAAGTGTTTTGAGAGACTCATCAAGACATTCATCACCTCCTCACTGCCCACCACCCCCCACTACACAGTTTGCATACCGGCCAGACAGATCCACAGATGACGCCATATCCTTCCTCCTCCACAAGACCCTTTCACACATAGACACTGGTAAGGGGAACTATGTGAGAGTGCTGTTTGTAGATTACAGCTCAGCATTCAACACCATAGTTCCCTCCAGGCTGGGCTCTAAGCTGCTGGACCTGGGCCTGGGCCCATCCCTGTGCAGGTGGGTTCACAGCTTCCTGACCAGCAGACCACAGGTGGTACGAGTGGGTCACCTCACCTCATCCTCCCTCACCCTCAGCACTGGATCCCCCCAAGGCTGTGTGCTCAGCCCTCTGCTGTACTCACTGTACACCCATGACTGCGAGGCCACGTCAGAGTCCAACGTCATCATCAAGTTTGCTGACGACACTGCTGTTGTGGGACTAATCTCTCACAATGAGGAGACAGCCTACAGGAGAGAGGTCTCCCGCCTGGAGAACTGGTGCCAGGAGAACCACCTCCTGCTCAACGTCAGCAAAACAAAGGAACTGATCGTGGACTTCAGCAGGAAGCAGCAGAGGGACTACCATCCACTTGTCATCAGTGGTGCTGAGGTGGAAAGAGTGGACACCTTCAAATACCTGGGAGTGACCATCTCACAGGACCTGTCCTGGACTCATCACATAAACATCACTGTGAAGAAGGCCAGACAGCGTCTCTACCTCCTCAGGCGGCTGAGAGACTTCAAGCTCCCACTCAAGGTGCTCAGGAACTTTTACACCTGCACCATTGAGAGCATCATGCGTGGGAGCATCACCACCTGGATGGGAAACTGCACCAAGCAGGACTTCATGGCCCTAAAAAGGGTGGTTCGTTCAGCTGAACGGACCATCAGAACCACCCTCCCCAACCTGCAGGACATTTACACCAAGCAGTGCAGGCTGAGGGCCATGAAGATCCTAAAACAGCCCAGCCACCCCGGACACTCTCTCTTCTCCCTGCTCCCATCAGGCCGGCGTTACCGCTGCCTGACGACTAAGACTGAAAGGTTGAAGAAGAGTTTTTACCCACAAGCCATCCGTCTGCTCAACTCTGAGCCCTAACTGGACCATTATTGCACAGTGTAAATATTATAATTTAAAAAGTGTGTAGTGTATAGTATATAGAGTATAGTGTATAGTGTGAATTACTTTTTTTATTTTTATTCTTCTTATTTATATGTGTGTGTATAAGGTTGCAGGTACAAAATACATTTCACTGTGCATTGTACTGTGTATAACTGTGCATGTGACAAATAAAACTATCTTATCTTATCTTATCTTACTCAAGCATAAACACTTTGAGGGTGAGAGGTGTTTTAAGAGTGAAATAAACTTAACATTTACACAGAAAACTGTAGATTTTTATAGTTCTGTGTTTATTGAAGGGAAGCTTGTAAACTACGTAAGAGGTTGAAGCTGAAAGAAAGGGGCGACCGGACAGGGCAGCGCTGTTTTATAGGTTAGCTTTGTTCTTAATCTTTCTCTCATTATTTTGGTGATAGAGCACAGCATTCACCCAGAGAGGAGGCTGCTTTATGGAAAAATACATTTGCTGTAGAAATTTGACATCTGTGTGGAACAGCTGGGTGTGGGAGAACGTGAAGCATCATACGGTCAGGTCCTGATTATGTCCCTGTTAATAAAGTTAACCACATAAATGCACACATTAACGTTATTCTGCCTGCAGCATGATGGTGGAAGATTTGTTTGAATCAGTCTGAGTAGAAATGTTACTAAAACCCAGAAAAACTGTAAACCATCAGTTCACTGTAAAAAGCATTAACCATTCTTGAGTCTTTATCAGGATTCTCTGCCTCTCCAGTAAATTTGAAGCTGAAAACCTTAGAAAATAATGTTTGTATGATTCTTTTTGATACTTTACTGCTAAAATTTTGCACTGGTGGAAAAAAGAAAAAAAAAGATTAAATTTTATTACATTAAAAGTAAGTAAGTTTCTGTTTTTAATACTAGCTGAAGAATCACGTCAAGGGTGCTTCCTAAATTCTGACTGGCACAGGCACAGCGCCCTCCTCAGTCATGCTGGCGTCATTGCTGCAGATGGACTAAGTTGGACAAAGCTGCTTCTCTCTGCTCCCGTCATTCATGGATTCTCTCAGATTTATCCTTAATTTTACTCTCATTTCTGAAGCAGTGAAACACAGAAGTTACCAAGCAGGTGATCTTTTAAACAGTGTTTTTGTTTGTGAAGTGTGTTTAAGATGTTTGGTGTGTTGTACTGTTAAAATTATAATTTCGATACCAGTGATCCATCTTCGGCCTTCATGTTACAGACATGATTTGTTGCTTTTTATGTTTTTGTTACAAGTTAGTTGTTAAAAAAGAAAAAAATGCCCCTGTTCAGTTCTTCCATATAGTAACTCTGCTCACTTTAATCACTCAGCAAGAAAAGTTCCTGTTATCTCATTGGTACTACATTACCCAGCAGCCCATGGGTTGCAGCCTATCTGACTGGTGTGAGTCATAAATAAAGGTTACCCCCCCATCCTTTAGTTGTGTGTGCATATGGGTTTGATTTTAAGTTTAAAATAGGAGTTATGGAGCCATATTCCTGTACAGAGGCTCAGTGCAGATCTGACTGCCTGCAGAGAGAATTTCACCTTTGTGTTGGACTGCCATCTTGTGGCACATTTAAGAATTGTTTTAGAACATATCTTTGTATTGTTGGACAGCACAGGATGATGCAGCTCATTGATTAAGCTGTAGGTGTTATGTTGACTTTTAGTCTTTTTTATATTGTGATTTTTCTTTGTTCCTTTCACAGAAACCATACCTGACCCTCATGCACCCTCACTGTAGCACAATCCAGTGTTAAGCAGATATTCTCCAGTCTGTACATCAGTGGTTCTTTGGAACCCCCCCAAAAAAGAAAAAAAATCATTTAAATAAATAATAGATAAATAAATAACACGTAGAGCAGCAGAGTCACACAAAATAAAAAGTTGCACTTCACTCCCATTGGGCTGAAATGGATCCTTCGGTGGGCTGGGTGTGGTCCCCGGGCCTCGTGTTTAATACCACTGGTTTTATCTGTTATGGTGTTGGTCCCACCCTCATTCTGCTTTTCCGCTTCTTCAAGCAACAATCAGTCATCTCATCGCTGATCAGCCTATGCACCTGAGATCAAACTCGGGAACTTTCAGCTTTATTTCAAGAAAAAAACCTTTCACTTTTATCAGGTCGGGCTTTTTAAACTCCGATACTGTTATCTGCGGGAAATCCCAGTATTCTTTGGAGTTTCAGGAAACTTTGAAGAGTCGGATCAGCAGAACAATGGGGATTAAATGGAAGCGGAAACATGGACTGACTGAGTGTTTCTGCAGGTGAGCTTTAACTAATGCATGAGGTTAATTCATATTTATTATGTAAACATGCCTTTAAGTGGACCACGTGGTCTGTCAGGGCTCACTGGAGGTGAACAGTTCGGGGAACTCCGACCCACAGTTATTTTTTCTTCTTCTTCTTTTGCTTTCGGTTGCTCCAAAACTCCCTAAAAGTCCAGCCACAGACGGTATTTAAAAACTTCCGCTTATGTCTCTGTGCTGCTTTTTCAGACTGTTTACAGATGGATGCAGTCACTGCTGCAGCTTCAGTACTTTATACTTTGCACTAAATATTTATCATATTCTGAGCTTCTGCTGCCATCTGCTGGTTAAACATACGCTTAACAAACTCTTGCATCATTTCTGAGAAGCGCGCTGATTTCCTGTAAATGCTGAAGGAGTTTATCGAATTACTGATGCTGGAAACACATTCGGGAAAATGCTGCAGAACCGAATCAAAATCAAGGCGCTGACGATCATTTAGTGTCAGTGTAATATTTTGCCGTCATGTGATTTTGCTGCTGCGTTGCTGCATGTTGAGCTGAGATACTGTCCATGTGATAACTGTAGTTTGATGCATTTGTAGGCCAAATGTTATTTGTTGAACGCACAGGACTGATTCGATATTCATCTAATCAGAGAAAAACTTTTTCATAGTCCTGCATTTATTGAATTGGAGTTGAGGGATGGGGGAATTCTCTCTCCCTCCCTTCATGGTCACATAAGAGCTGAGAAGTGAAACCAAACTTTCAGTTCAGGTCAGGCTGCATCTACTTCACTCTCCACCCTCCTGTCACAGATGGATTCTCTCATAGTGCTCCTGCTTATGATTTATGGATCTACAGGTGAGTCAAACAGAGTTTGTTTATATTTTTCTTTTTAAGTTAAGAAGTGACAAACTGTAAGTCATTTTTAGGTCAGTGTAATTCAATGCAGCTTAACAGCTTTAACAGGTCAGAAGTTCATCTCTGATCCCTTTTTATTGACCTTGGAAACATATTCATATCATTACACCAGCATGCTTAATGTAACAGCTGATTTCTCACAGGGGGCGGTGCCCACTTTGGCATACCCTGTATGTCTGAGTCTCTGGCTGCTGTACTGGAAGCTGCCACCTACACTTTGCATTTTCTGCATTCTTTGAATTCCTCCATGACGAGAACAAACATTTAAAGACTGAAGACTTGTACAGAGTTGTTCAGATTTGTCTCATTTATTGTCTGATTTGGTGAAGGGGGGGTGGAATGCAGACGGAGACGAGAGGGTCATAGCATTGTGGAGCCCGATGCCAGCTCCTAGCCAAAACAGTTCGCTGACAGTGATGCAAGTTCATCAGTGACCGTGGTACACCAGATCCAGCTCACACAAATCACAGAGAGGGCTGAGGGGACGAGCGACCATCACACATTGTCCTGGAGAGATATGATTATCAGCCCAAGGCCGGCTGGGGAGCCGAATTCCTGATAATGGAGATGTTGTTTTGGAACAGGGTGCTTGTGTTTTTTCCTGCAGCCTTCAGCTTCACTGGGGAACCCATTCAGTAAATCCAGTAATCCAAATTCATTAGTTACCGTCCTCGCTGTGCAGGAATCAAACCTTATCTCCAGATCTAATCCTTCTCGCCTGCGAGCACGTTCTCAGCTGGACTATAGTCCGCTTTACGGCTCAGGTCCAACAGGCTTTGAGTCTGGTCTGTACGGCTCTGCACAGCCATCCACCTGGGTCTGCAGCCTCGGCAGATGTCGAACTGCTGCCCAGATTTTCATAATTTCCTGGTAAATCAGGTATCCTCTGAGCCCAAACTGAAGAGATCCTGTTTCCAAGTAGCCGAATATGTAAACGTCTTCCATGTCCTCAACCTCCAGAGCTGAGAGGCACACAGGTCTCCACAAGCTCCAAGAATCGATGACGTAGCTGACGGGTCAGTTCCAGTTCCACTCGGACACTCAGGCTCCCCTTTCCTCCCTTCCCCCCGCTCTCATCAGTGGAGAAAATTCGATCAGTGGTGTTTAGGGCCCAGTTTGCCAGATCCATGTTGCTTCTTAATCTTATTCTTATTCGGACAGTGTGTAAAAGACACTCTACAGCAAGCAGGAGAGATGTTGGAGGCAGGGGGCAGGATAGAATGCGACCGTCCCCTCATAGAGCAGAGGAAGAGATGGAGAAGTTCAGCTTTAAAGCGTGTTTGTCGTTCTGCATTTTAAACATTTTTTTTTTTTTTTTACCTCTGATAACTGAGTTTAAAGTGACAGCAATTCATTAAAGGAAAGTGAAAGCATCCCAGACAGAACTTACTTATTGTTTTTATTGGAGTCTCCCTCTCCTTCATTTTTCTTCCTCAACACTTCTGTAATAACGTGGATTTTTTTTTTCGGGACGTCTGTTACTCTAAATGTGAAACTGCACATTAAATAAGGCATTTGACTATAACCACTGGGCTGAGACTGTTTTTTTCTGCTAATTTGAGATTTACACATTTATCATGACCAAAAGGTCAGTCATATTAACTTTTAATTAATTATTTTGGCACAATAATAGAACTCAAACCTCACCTGTGGGAGGTGGAAAGAGTCTGTAACCAAATCTGTTCAAAGACAAGTTGAAAACCAAACATCTTGAAAGTAAAAAGTAACTTAATTAATGAGTAATGACTCTTAGAGTCATTGCTCATTAATTATTACTTTGAATTTGAAGAAATGTCCAATTCAGATATTTACAGTAAGACACAATTTTTTTCCCTCCTTTATATGTGTGAAGTGGCCAAACTGGGTTTATTATAGACAGAAGTTACACATCTACTTCAAATTAATTTCACTTAATTTGTGTCTCTTTTCCTGTAACATACCCACAAGTTAGAGCTACTTAAAGGTGCTGATGCACCACTTAAAACTACTTCTACTCCTGTAAAAGCTAATTGTTACCCCGCGTATTCTAGTGTAGCTAACATGAAGGGGCACAGTGTCATTGCATCATAATTTCAGCTAAATACATTTAAATCACTTTAACTCTGGGAGAGTTACCCCTTAGCTGTGGCTGTATTATGAGCATACCAGCCTGTCACTAAACTAGCTGTAATTTATTAAAGCAGAGCTCGATCAGCAGTGGCATCATCAGAGATGAGCGTTCAGGTGAACCGAAGGCACAGGACAAGCTGTGATCACAGCTGCTCAGCTGATGCTGGTTCATTACAGACGCTCTTACAGACTCACAACATCGAGCTGGAACCTGTGGTTCTCACTGTAGTCTCGATTTCTTTCGAACATCATGTTTGATTGAGCTCAAGGATCAGCTGATCAACTTTGTGTTCAGTGTCAATGTCGCCTTGGTCACAACTCAAAATACATGCACACCATGGTGAAGATGTCACAAACTCTATGGCTGCCACCAGTTTGTTTGTTTTTGGAGAAAGAAGTGACCACTTGGACCGATGGTGGAGTTGCAGCGATGCATCCATCCATAGACTGTATGGGAGCATCACAGAGTCCGATAACCCGGAGATTAATGCTTAGATAAAGTTAAATCCAAATAAAATCTTAGTATTTCACTCACCAAACTGGAGCTCCAGACTTCTTGGATGATCTGTTATACAATTAGCTGCACATTCTGTCAGATAATTGTAATTACATTGCATTACCTTAAACCACCTGTGTTAGAGTCCATGTTAATCAAGTGTAATCTCTAATTTTAAGCCTTGGTCAGTTCCACAGGGGGAAATAAGGACCAGAGTCCAGTGCTGCTTTTCCAGGCTGTAAACATGTTTATTTGGACATTTTAACTTTGGAGTTTATGGGGACAGACTCACTTTTAGAGCCTCAAGTGGACATTAGAGGAACTGCAGTTTGTTGGCTTCATTTTTCAGCCACGGAAGTTAAAAATATTGGATTCATCAAGTGGAGTTAATA